>NW_006921648.1:1378416-1381180 GCF_000298275.1 Orycteropus afer afer
GACTATCTTCTTTGGTGAATTGTCTATTCATGTCTTCTGTCCATTTATAAATTGGTTGTTTGTCTGTTCAACGTTGAGATGTTGGGTTTTTTTTTTTTTTTTCTTAATAAATTTTAGAGATAAGTTCCTTGTCACATATATCATTGTTGAATATTTTTTCCCAGTCTGTAGGTTCTCTTTCACTCTTTCAGAGAAGACTTAAAAAATTAAAATTTAAAATTAAGACAAAATTAATGTTGAAAAGGTCGCAACCATCCAGTTGATCTTCTGTTGTTTGTGTATTTTGGCTTCTCTTGATAGTCTATTTATACCATAAATTCAGGTCCTTAAGTTTGGCCTGGTTTTTTCCCAGATGGGCTTTGTGTCCACATTTTTATATGGACACACATAGTCATGTCTCTGGAGTAAACCTACAGGGGCAGAATTGCTGGGCTGTGTAGGAAATGTGCATGACCGATCCCTTTCCTCAGCCATCACTAAGGTACTTGGTTCCTGGGGAGAAGTCAGGGCCATGTTGGGTGAGGACCTCACTTTCTCAGGTGTGCAACACTCTCCAGCCCAGCGACCCACACCCCCACACCACGACCTTCATCCCAAGCTCTCCTGAAGACTACTCCGCCATCATACTGCCCACGATGAGGTGAGGGTCACACAGGAGAAGCTAAACCCTCTAAAGCAGTGGGTGGACATGTTGAACGTTTCTGGCCTGGCTGTTTGCAAGGGAGCTCTGGTGGCGTAGTGTCTCAGGCATCTGACTGCTAACCAGAAGGCTGGGGGTTCAAACCCACCAGCCACTCCTTGGAAGGAAAGACTGGGCAATCTACTTCCGCAGTGATACTGCCTCGGAAACCCAAGGAGGGGTCGCTATGAGTCGGATCCGACTTGACGGCAGTGAGTTAGGTTAGGTTAGTTGGCCAAGGTCAACATCGGGAAACTTATCTGCAGAATCAGGGCCGGTGACCCTGTCCCAGACGCCATCACTGTCCCGGGGGACCTGCCTCCTGCACTGCTGCCCAGCTGAGGAGAAGAAAAGAGAAGCCAAGAGAGAAGAATCTGAGGAGGCCCAGGGCAACAGGGCCTGGTGTGGATGCAGGGCTCCTGGGAGGAAACCCCGACTTCTCCAACATTCCAACATCTGACAGACCGGCCCGCATCCTCAGCAGACTAACCGAGGCCTGGAATGTTGGACCCCCCCACCTTATCCCTCAGTGTGGTTCCCTGATATCCCCCTGGGGGATTTGTCTTACTCCCACCCCCAAAGTTCAGATAGTTTTGGTCACACCCTGGACCCAAGGAGCACTGCTGACCACACTGTTTCTGCAGAAGCTTTATTTATTAGCAAATTCAGATTTGGAGTCACGATGCAGTCACTTCAGTTGAATCAGCCTGCTCCTGAGAAAGTGGCAGTGGTACTTGGAGAGGGCCTTTTGGCCTCACAAGTGGAAATCTCCATTTGAAACCAATACCGCAGATGCCCGACTCTCCGCGTAATTGCCTAACGTGCCCATGAGCATCTGCTTGTTCTTGTCATGGTAGGTCTCAAAGCTCGTGCTGCTTCTCCTTCCAAATATGCACTTTTGTCCTCTGTCCATGTGTAGCATCAGAGTCCATAGGAATTTCCTGGCATCCACCTACACCACGTAAATGTGCTCCCCGGGCTGCAAGATTAAGTCCTCCTACTCCCCACCGAAGGTGCCATATTTCCTGCTCCAATAGGGTCCAACTTTCACCTGGACACTGGGAGAGAGATGACACTCCAACGCCCAGCCCAGGGTGGCCAGCACCCTTGGATCCTCTACCAGTGACCCTCCTGGAGCCCACCCGTGGGGCTGCTGTTCCTGTCCTCCCTCTCACCTGGCTCCTCCCCCTCCACCAGCTCTGCCCACCTCACTCTCTGTCTCCCTTGGGCTTGGGACATGCCACACACTCCCTCCTTGGGTTCCTAGGCTCCTCATAAGTGCAGAGCAAAACTCTGCCCCAGGCCAAGAGCAGAGACATCCCCCAACAGTAGGAGAACTGCCCTTGACACACATCTGGTGGTGCACTCAGTGGTCCATTCCGACCCTCGCATCCTTTCCTGTTTGGCCCTAACCTGGACAGACTATCACCTGATTCCCCATCATGTGTTCTGGAAGTGAGAGATCATTTTTGGTTGAGTTGAGTTTGGGTCAAAAGGAGAAGATGGGGAGAAGCCTCCACCTAACCTTCTTGAAAGGGGACCTGGTGGCACAGTGGTTCAACATCTGCTGCTAACCAAAAGATCAGTGGTTCAAACCCACCAGGTACTCTGTGGGGGAAAGATGAGGCTGTCTGCTTCCGTGAAGATTACAGCCTTGGAAACCCTAAGGGGCAGTTCTCCTCTCTCCTGTAAGGTGGTGTGGTAGCTATGTTTGTATGTCAACTTGGCTGGGCCTGGTTGAGTGGCTGGGCAGCTGTTGGTATTTATTCCCCATCATGAGACTGGCAATCAACTCCATGGTGGGATCTACCACAACCAGCTGAGTAGCTGCCTTTGGGATGTGGTCTGCTTCCTGTATTTAAGGAGAAGCCTTGGGAATGGTCTCAAGCCTATGGCACGCTTGGACCCTGCACGTAGCCATGTCATTGCTCAGCAGCCTGCCATGCTCTGCCGACCTTGGGACTTACGGTGGACTTGAGTTAATGGCCTGCCATGTCGTTTGGTAACATCGGGACTGTGCCTTTTTACTTGTCAACCTTGGGGCTTCTCAGCCTCAGCAGCCAGCTGCTGTCTGAATGAAGAAAC
>NW_006921648.1:1381280-1383444 GCF_000298275.1 Orycteropus afer afer
TGACCCTAACCTGGACAGACTATCACCTGATTCCCCATCATGTGTTCTGGAAGTGAGAGATCATTTTTGGTTGAGTTGAGTTTGGGTCAAAAGGAAAAGATGGGAAGAAGCCGCCACCTAACCCTCTTGAAAGGGGACCTGGTGGCACAGTGGTTCAACATCTGGCTGCTAACTAAAAGGTCACCTGTTCAAACCCACCAGCTACTCTGCAGGAGAAAGATGAGGCTGTCTCCTTCTGTAAAGATTATGGCCTTGGAAACCCTAAGGGGCAGTTCTCCTTTCTCCTGTAAGGTCACTATGAGTTGGGATTGACAGTGGGTTTGGGGTTGAACCCTCTTTAGATCACCCCAGGAGACAATTGCAGGACTTCAATGCAGAAGCAGAAAGAGCTGAGGCAGGTGACAGTGGTGGGGGAAGCAGGCTGGGGCAAAGGGACATAATGGAAAGTGACAGAGGATGGCTCCATGACTCCAAGGAACCAACCAGCCTCCAGCGGTCACCAGGAGCCAGACTCAGGAGCTGGGAGGAAAGCCTGTAAATCCCCCCACACCCCAGCCAAGTTCCTAAGACCATGGGATGAGTCGGGACACAGCAACAAGGCCCAGGACCCCGGTTCCTACTCACCTTTTAAACAGTCCAAGCAGACCGATGCAGAACCGAATGCCCGTGATCTCATCCGCTCTGGCTAAAACAGTCCTGAATTGTTTGCCTTCTCCCCAGCCATACATGGCTGAAGGATGGAAAAGGACGCATGGGTCACAGGCAGTACCTGTGCCCAGAGCAGAGGACCCGCCCCCTCCCAGCAGATGGGTGGTCCTTGTGGGTAGAGCGAGTCTGTCAGCAGGGCTGGGGTGGGGGCCCCACTAGGGGCTGGAGAAGGTGGGGTGGTCCAGGGGTTGCACTGCAGTGGGAATGACTTACAGCCTGCCCAGCAAGCGGGGGTCCCCAGCAGGGCAAGGGCTAGCAACAGCAATGTGGCTCTGAGTGGCATGTCACAAGGTTCCTGGGGAGAAGAACAAAGGCCAGGGGGCCAGTGACCCTAGGCCCCTGACTCCCAGACTCTGCTGCGCCACTCCATGGATTGGGCACCTCTTACCTGATCCTCGCTGGACCTGGGTGCTCTCCACTGGCCTTTGTACCCTCCTGGGCTCCGAGGGCCTCTGCCCAGATGGAAGAAGTGAAGGCCACCAAAGAACAGAAAGGCTCTGGGCGTGGGGCCTGTTCCTCGGGGGAGGCTCCCGGATTTGCTCACAGTGTACACAAACACCCAGGGACAGCGAGAGCCATATTATTGTCACCTGTGGGCCAGGTAGAAGTCAGTCCCGTTTGGGTAGCAGCTCAGATGCCGTGGTGGTTCCCTGGGACCAGGGCTCCTGCTTCGTGCGGCACCAGGGTCTGGAGCCTTTGCGTTTTCAGGTGTAGGACGTGCCGGTCCAGGGGGCTTCACTGAGCCCCCTGCCGAGCTCCTGCTGCCCTCGATCCTGCTCTGGGTGTCAAGTCTTACCTACTCCTCATGCAGGAGACTTCCAGAGCCTCCTCAGTGCAGGGCTGGGTGTCACAGGGGTGAGCAGCCCCGAAGGGGGCTCCCAGGCCATGGGAAGGGATCTCCCAGAGCTGCACTCAGCACCACACCAAGAGGAGGCTGTAGTTCCCTGGGAAGGTGGCCATGGAGCCCTGGCTGAGCCTGAGACCGGAATGAGGTGCCCATGGACAAGAGAGGGAAAGTGTGTTCTCAAAAGTGGGGGGCTTGTGAAGAGTCCTGGAGGAGGGGGACAAGCAGACCCAGGTCCAGCCCTTCCCTAGTAAGCAGGTGATAGGCTGAGGGGCTGAGAATGTTCAGAAGGTGGCATGGAATTTCTGGATGGTGGGGTACCAGTGGGCACAGGCACTGGGGTTCGACTTGCATTCACATCTTCCCCCTCTACATATCGTACACTCAGGTGAGTGTCTTCACCGCTCTGTCCCCCTACATATCGTACACTTGGGTGAGTGTCTTCACCGCTCTGTCCCCCGATCGTTTCACGAGCAGAATGCGCACAATCACAGAAGCCATCCCTGGGGCTGTTTCAAGGGCTCAGTCAGTGTCTCTGTGACCAACACTCCCAAGAGTCTGATGGCACGAGGCATGGGTACAGAGCTATTCTTTGCAGCTTTCTTTGAAATC
>NW_006921648.1:1383991-1385553 GCF_000298275.1 Orycteropus afer afer
GGAGCAGGAGGCAGAGCTGGACCCCAAGGTTGAGGGGCTTTCACCCAGCCCCTAGAGCTTGGCACTTTGAACTTGGACTTAAAGCCTCCAAATTATTAGACTAAACTCCTGTTTGTTAAGGCCATCCCATTCATGGTATATTCTTGTCAGAGAGGCACTAGGGAACCAGAACACCCAGACAGGCTTAGACAGATAAGTAGACAGATCAATAGATATTTATCTCAAGGAAATGGTTCATGCCATTGGAGAAGGGTGCAAGTGACAAGCCCATGGGTCACTCATCAGGCTGGTGACCTCTCCTGACTGATGAACCCAAGACCAGCAAGGAAGACAACAGGCTGCTGGCTCACACACTGTGAAGGCAACAATCCCAAAATCAGCACTATGGCAGCTACTGGCTCAAGTCCAAAGAACCAAAGGTCAGAGGATGAGGAGCAGATGCAGGACCCTGATGGAACAACAAGCAGAAAGCCAGAGAGCTTTGCCAGACATTATATACATGGGAAGCAGGCCACGCCCCAGAGGAAACTCCCTTCCACTGATTGGCTGACAGCCTACATCATAACTGCCAAACCACTGAGAATCACAGCCCAGCCACACTGACACATAACCTTAACCATCAGAGAGCCCCAAGGGGAAGTTGTGGGGCAATGAGGTGTGTAGACATGTCTACTGCTTGCGTTAAAGAAGGGGGTGGTGCCTGAAAGACATTTGTATGAGCCAGGGCCGACTCTGAAAGAGCTGGTCAACGGGAATAGCAAATGCCAGTCATGTTGGGGGACACTCGTAGGTGGAGGCTGTGCCTGATTGGGGTCCCTGGACACTAGGAACTCTAGTTGGGTCAGGACACTGGTAGGTGTGAGCTGTTCCTGGCTGGGATTTCACTCATCTAAAGCAGGGCTAGGAGCTCTGGTAGCATAGTGCCTAAGGCACTTGACTGCTAACCAGAAGGCTGGCGGTTCAAACCCACCAGCCATTCCTCAGAAGGAAGGTTGGGCAATCTTACTTCTGTAGTGATACTGCCTCAGAAACCCAAGGAGGGGTTGCTATGAGTCGGGGCTGACTCGACGGCATACAACACCAACACAACAAAGCAGGGCTGGTGAACTTCGATCCCTGGGCCAAAGCTGGCCAACTGCCTGTTTTTGTTTTTGTTTTTTAATAATATTTTACTGTATTTTCGGTGAAGATTTCCACAGCAGTTTATAGTCCCATTAGACAATTTGTACACAAATTGTTCAGTGACAGTGTTCTCATAATTTCTGCTCTGGTTGTTTCATTTTCATTATTCTAGTCTCCCCTCCACCTCTTACTGTCTTAGCTGTGTTCTAAAGTAACCCACTGTGTGGTTTTGCACAGCCAGCCACTAAGAATGCTCTTCACAGCAGTCAGTGGTTGGAAACAGTTCCAAAGAGTAGTATTTTGTGATGCATGAGGTAACAAATCCTAACCAAACCCTCTGCTGTGGTGTCGAAACCACACCCACTGCCTGGAGTCCATTCTGACCCACAGCGCCCCTAGAGGACAGAGTGGAACTGCCCACAGGGTTTCCAAGGCTGTCA
>NW_006921648.1:1385653-1411937 GCF_000298275.1 Orycteropus afer afer
ATCTTCACAGAAGCAAAGCCCAAACCACACCCACTGCCTGGAGTCCATTCTGACCCACAGCGCCCCTAGAGGACAGAGTGGAACTGCCCCACAGGGTTTCCAGATCTGTCCATCTTCATGGAAGCATTTTTCTTCCACAGAGCGCCTGGTTGGTTCGAATGCACTTCAGGTTTCAGGGTCGACAAGTAACAGGCTCACTCACTGCTCCGTGTCATCTCCCGGCTGCTTTCCCCAGCGTGGCACTGAGACGCGACTGAGTGGCCCACAAAGGCTGATGTGCGTGCTCCCTGGCCCCAAACAGAGCACGTTTGCTGGCCCCTGGTCCCAACAGATCTCTATCCCAGACCAGAGCATCCCTGTCCGTGCGCTGGGTCTTTCCGGCAGTTGTTAGCCGTCAAGCCAGTTCCGACTCCGGGAGATCCGGTCTATGCAGGGCGGAGCGGCTCCGGAGGGTTCTCACGGCTGTGGCGCTTTGGGAGAAGCGCTCCAGGCCTTCCCTAGGAGCCCCTTGTTAGGTTTGAACCATCCACCTTTTGGTTATTTGCTGAGCAGGTAACCGTTTGTACCACCCGGGGGGCTCCCAGTGGGGGTTCTAAACCCACTGCCATCAAGTCGGGCCCGACTCATAGCGACCCCTCCTTGGGTTTCCAAGGCAGTGTCTCTACGGAAGTAAATTGCCCCACCGTCCTTCCGAGGAGTGGCTGGTGGGTTTGAACCGCCAGCCCTCTGGTTAGCAGTCAAATGCCTTAAGGGTTCCATTTATAAACCAACCTTTTGCAGCGAGTCGGGCTTCAGAGGATGCTTCTAGTCTCCCCAGATGACCCTTTTGTCCTGCCCCACCCCCTGTTCCCCTTGCAGAGCAGTGTTCAAACTTAGGCTGTCCTGGACCTCCCGGTGCAGAGACGGAGACACCCCGGCTGGGACCGCACTGCCCACCAACGTCCTCACCCTCCCAGCGCCCCATGTCTGGCAGAGCAGCAAGGCTGGGTCCAGGAAGCAGGCAGAGAGCAGGGGGGCAGCGCTGCAGGCAGGACCCCTGAGGCCCCAGAAGGAGCCCCAACGGAGGTGGAAAGGCAAGAGCCGAGCCCTGGGCAAGCAAATCCTGGAGGAAGGAGCCCAGGAGGCAGCACAGAGGGGGCCCGTGTTCCAGGCCACAAGCTGGAGTTACGTCCGTGGGTTTCAGGCCAGTTCCAGGCTGGCGAGCGGGAGTCTAAGGGAGGGTCTGTTTGGGCTGAGACTCCGGGAAACACCACTGGGGCAGGGCGAGCAAGAAGAGGGAACCATCACGGGTCTGGCCAAACACATGGATGAAGGGACATCTACACTGTGTGCACATGTCCCTGTGCAACAGATGCCCATCCACATACGTGCAGGGAAACATGTGCACACACACACACTCACACACGTGCACCCTGGTCACCCACCTAGTGACACTCTGGCAGAAAATGCCACAAATGGGTGGCTTTCACAAACAGGGCTTTATTCTCTTACAGGTTTGAAGACTAGAAGTCCGAGTTCAAAGTGCCAGGCTCTAGGGGCTGGGAGAAAGCCCCTCGACCTTGGGCTTCAGCTCTGCCTCTTGCTTCCGGCCCACTGGAGCTGGAGACGTCTCTTACTCAGGCAGCTGCTGGCTGCTGAGGCTGACAAACCCAAGGTGGACAGTTAAAAGGCACAGTCCCGATGTTACCAAACCACGTGGCAGGCCATTGAGTCGAGTCCATTAAGGGTCCCACAATCAGCAGACAACGTGGCCGGCTGCTGAATAACGACTCGGCTACATGCAGGATTCAAGTGCACCGAAAGCTAGAGACCAGGCCTGAAGCTTCTCCTTTTATACTGGGAGCAGATCATATCCCTAAGGCAGCCACTCAGCTGCTCACAGCAGATTCCACATGGAGCTGACTGCCAGTCTCATCACGGGGAATAACTACGTCTACCTGCCCAGCCACTCAACACCGGGCCCAGCCAGGTTGATACAGAACTTTAACTACCACACGCCCCATACACACAGGTGCTAGGTTACCTGGCTCTACACAGGCTCTGCCTGTATGGGTGTACACTCTTGCACCATCTTGGGGAAGTGGGTTATGGGCTGCGAGGTCCTCCCTGTACCCACCGTCACCCTGGCCCCGAGCCCACACTGGGAAGATTCAACACAAACCCTTTGTCCCTTGGGATGAGGACTCTCCCCACAGAGGGATTTACT
Organism: Orycteropus afer afer; assembly: GCF_000298275.1. Lineage (NCBI taxonomy): Eukaryota > Metazoa > Chordata > Mammalia > Tubulidentata > Orycteropodidae > Orycteropus > Orycteropus afer. Next base: position 1,387,860 of record NW_006921648.1, read on the forward strand.
GAACCTTTACGAGGACACGCCCCAGACCTCAGTCGCCAGGGATCCAGGAATCGGAACAATGAGGCCTTCTCCTTTTCCAGGAGAGGCAGAGCTGGCTGGCCGGTGCAGGGGACTTCGGCAACGTGTCCTGGGGCTGGGCCGGGGCCATGGGCCTGGTCTCCCTGTTCTGCTATGGGCTTTGGCGACCTCTCTGGGTTTCTCCAGGCCGACACCCAGCCGATGGGACGACTCCATCCACAGCCTATTCCGAAGGGCCTGGGGTCAGGGTGGCTCTGTGCAGGGAACCTTATCGCTCCCAGAAGGGTGAATGCTGTGTCCCCTTGGGTAGAAGGAGTGGAGCTGGGTTTACCAGGGAGCCTCCTAGGACCCCTGGGCCGTAGGGGTCAGAGGGAGATCCTACTGGGGTGGGAGGGGGGGGGAACTGGCCAGAGGAGAAGAGGATCTCTGTCCCCAGGTCAAGTGAAGGCCCACAACATAAACACTCAGCTCCCCCGGTTCATTTATTCATTAATTCATTCAAATACTCCATGCTAAGCATTTTACCCACACTTCCCTGAGAGAAACCCGGTACTTTACTAGGGGAACCAGGACAGTCAGCCATATCCTGCCTTATTGTCTGTGTGATTAAAATCCCCTACGTGTGGGTTGACAATGAAGTCTATCCAGCTGTCAGCTGGAGGGAGGGGGACTTCCAGGTTTGGGTCCTCAGACTGCCCTGGCACAAGTGTTGATCACCCTGTCAGCACCTCCCTGAGCTCAGCCTCTCTCTGGGCTGTGCCTGGCTGTCACCCTGGCTCCAGGTGAGCTACCTGCTGAATAGGGCAGACCCTCAAGGCACCCTCGGCCAGCTCTCTGACTTCTTTGCTCAGCACACCACCTGCGCCTGGGAAGTTTACCTGCGCCTCAAACCTTGGACTCCAACCTGGGCTCCCCTTCTGAGCCTGCTCGTTGCTAGCATGTCCATTTCTTAACCACCCAGACTCAGTTTCTTCATCTGTCGAGGAGGACCCAAGAGCCGGCTTTGAAAAGCAAAGACCTCGCTTTGAGGACTAAGGTGCACCTGAGCCACGACATGGTGTTTTTGATCACCTCATATGCATATGAGAGCTGGACAGTGAATAAGGAGGACCGCGCGCGGGAGGCTTGATGCACTTGAGTCGTGATGTTGGTGAAGAATATCAAATATACCATGGGCTGCCAGGAAAACAAACAAACCTTGGAAGAAGTTCAACCAGAATGCAAGAATAGCAAGACTTTTCCTCGTACTTTGGTCATGTTATCAGGAGGGACCAGTCCCTGGAGAAGGATACCATGCTTGGTAAAGTGGGGGGGTCATCGGAAAGAGGAAGACCCTCAATGAGATGGATTGATTCAGTGGCTGCAATGATGGGCTCAAGCAGGGTAACTCCGGGAGGATGGAGCAGGACCGGGCCATTCGTCCTGTTGTGCACAGGGTCGCTATGAGTCGGAGCTGACTCAATGGAACCTAACAACACAACAGAGCCTGCTGCATGAGACAGTGATGAGTGTGGAACGAGAGTAAAGGTGCAGGATGTTAGCTGTCAGTTTGGGGTGAGGTGGAGATGGTCTGTATTATGGAGGTCCGGCCCCAAGGAGGCTTCCATGTTGGCTCCAAGTGTTTCGGGCACTGAAACAAAACAAAACTGGCTTTGAATAAGATGCTGGTCTGTCTCCCTGAACTAAACTAGCTCCCTGTGTGTGGGCTACAGAGGGCAGGGGCCCATAGTGAGGGCCTGGAGTTCTCTGGCCCACAGCTCGATGTCCAAAGACAGATCTAGACCAACCAAGATGGTGGAAGCCAAGAGCGGACCCAAGCAAGTTCTCCATCAGGTACAAAGGCCTTTTCTCCAACACATTACCATAAATAGGTCCAAATACAGAACAAAACTAAGATTTTTACACCAAACACCCATTTACCCACGTCTAGCTTCTTCAATTCTTACATCTACCATACTTGAAGAACAGTGAAGACTAGAAAAACCACACAGGCAAATCCAGCCCAAGTTGTCCACCCAGAGAACTGTGAGACAAATGGTTGGATTCCAAATGTTTATGGATCAATCGTGGTTGGATTCAAATGTTTTTATTTTCTTTTTTATTGTAGTCCAGTACACATACCACTGACCGTTAGGGACACAGCATTCAATCACAGTGTTGTGCAAAAAACTTATTGTTTTATTCCACTCAGTTTTGGGGTTGTTTGTTATGCAGCAAAAGCTATCTGATACTAACTGATTCTGGCTCCAAAGTCCTGGTTCTTGACTTCTGGGCTGTGCTGCCTCACATGGCAAATGCCTAGTGAATACCGGACCTTGTTATGATTGTTTAGTGACAAGATACAGTCCCTTTCTTCACTCCCCCAGCCCATCACAGCCCATCTGTCTTGGTGTGGAAGGCTGACGGAGCCCATCACTGAAAGCTCCAGAACTGTAACAGACTAGCAACATGACTAAAGCAGACATTCATCATCGTGACTGACTTGCTATTTCTCCCTCCCTTTTGCTTTCTTTTAAGTGCATAGAACAGCCAGCCTCTTTGTGGATGCTGAGTCCTTGAGGTTTGTTATTTTCAGTTATGTATTCTAAGCATAACCCTCTCCCACAACTGGTTTTGGCTGAGAACTGTAGCCTATGAAGCCAGTCAACCCCAGGAAGAGGGACGCTGAGTCCAGAGGAAACAGGGAAGAGGAAGACAAAGACATCCCTGGCAGTGCATGGGGTCTTCAGCCCCTTCCCATCTCCCTGTATGATCATGTCACCCCCTTGCTCGAGGAGACAGACATTTTAGAGAAAGTGACACTCCCTGTCTCCTTGGGTCTCGATACTCAACCTACCTTCTGCTTTCCCACTTCAACCTGTTGTGATCACTGGCTCTTCATGACAGGGGGTGAGAACCTTGTTTTCCTATAACATTGGGGTCTCCTAAGTGCCTCAGCCCCATTCTGTGCCTGGCTCTGACTCCCAGACAACCCCCCGCCTCCACTCTGACCTTTCTCTTCTGGGGGAATCTCAACAAGCAGAGCCCAGAGCAAACACTGAGGAGAAGCCGTCAAGGACCAGAGAAGGAAGGAACGACTAAGCCGACTTATTTTTTTAGAGACAGAAACAAAGTCTCCTCTATTTAGTCGCTTTTGAAAAACCAGCTTCCGGACCAGTCGCCAGTAATAATGGATGTGTAATCCAGCTTTGTATTATGGTCCAGGAAGGGAGAGAGACCAGGGGAGGAGAGGGAACGGGGTGGGGGTAGGGGGACAGATCAAGGCAAGGAGGTGGGACCCCAGCTGCTACTCACCGGCCTCTGATGTAAGAACAAGACAATCTCTTTAGGCTAAAAAAATAAGACCCACTATTGATAGAATTTGTGACTGAAATTACAGACGACTTCTGATGCCAACTTCCTGGAGCTTAGCCAAGCTTCTCAAGTGAAAGGCACTGTCCTCCACAGAGGTTCCTCTCTTCCAGGACCAGCCGCACACGTGGGGGCCCCCAGGCCACCCTCACTTCTGACCAGCTGGCTCCAAATCCAGGAGTTCCCACTGATCACTCAGGTCTGATCATTTGCTAGACTGATTCGGAGAACGTGCTGAGAATGCTAGACTCATCATTACATTAGGGACAGAAGGAGGCGAATCAGAAGTAGATAAGGAAAGGACACATGGGGTGAGGTCCGGAAGGTCCCAAGTGGGAGACTTCCCCGCTGCCAGGGGTCTGACACGCATGCACCCTCCATACATCGATGCCTGTACCAACCAGGAACCGACTCCAGCTTCCGTGCTCAGAGTTTAACTGAGGCGTCATTATTGTATCATATATGAATACCATTAAAAATCAAAAACACTGCCATCGAGTTGATCACAACTCATAGCGACCCACATTGGGCTTCCAAGGCAGTAATTACGGAACTGGGTTGCCCAATCTTCCTTCCGTGGAGTGGCTGGTGGGTTTGAACCACCAACTCTCTAGTTAGCAATCGGATGCCTTAGTCACTGTGCTACCAGAGCTCCTTTAGAAATGCCATATATGTTTAATATTTATTATATAAATGTTATACATATATATATTGTTGTTGTTGTTATGTCCCATCAAGTTGGCCCCGACTCATAGCGACACCTCCTTGGGTTTCCGAGGCAGTAACACTACAGAAGTAGATTGCCCAACCTTCCTTCCGAGGGTTTGAACTGCCAGCCTTCTGGTTAGCAGTCAAATGCCTTAGATAATACGCTACCAGAGCTCCATATATATATATATATATATATTATCCTCACAACTGGACCAGTAAGCAGCATCGTGATAAATGGAGAAAAGACTGAAGTTGTCAAAGATTTCATATTATTTGGTTCCACAACCAACACCAATGGAAGCAGCAGTCAAGACATCAGATGACATATTGCACTGGGCAAATCTGCTGCAAATGACCTCTTTAAAATGCTGAAGAGCAAAAATGTTTCTTTGAAGACTGAGGTGCACCTAACCCAAGCCATGGTATTTTCAATCATCTCATATGCATGCAAGAGCTGGACAATGAGTAAGGAAGACCGAAGAAGGGTTGATGCTTTTGAGTTGTGGTGTTGGAGAAGAATGCTGAAAGTACCGCAGACTTCTTGAAGGGCAAACAAATCTGTCCTGGAAGAAGTGCAGTCGGAATGCTCCTTGGAAGCAAGAATGGCCAGACTTTGTCTTGCCTACTTTGGTCATGTTGTCAGAAGGGACCATTCCCTGGAGAAGGATGTCATGCTTGGTAGGGTGGAGGGTCGACGAAAAAGGGGAAGGCCCTCAACAAGATGGATTGACACAGTGGCTGCAACGATGGGCTCAGGTATAGCAAGGATCATGAGGCTGGTGTAGGACTGGGCAGTGTTTCTTTCTGTTGTGCACGGAGTTTCGATGAATCGGAGCCCTCTCATCGGCACCTAACAACATAATATTATCATTACTTATCGATGGTATTGAAGCCACTGATTGAATCATTGGCCAAACAATTTAACTCAGCCTTCAGCCACCCTCCCTTCCTTGAACACCACTGCAAAGGACCCTACAAGACCTTTGAAGACACGTGTAAAGGACTTAGGCTGCTCAGATTAAGGAAAGGTAAACAGTAAAGTGGATCACTGTTGGAAATTCTGGTACTTTCTAGAAAGCTAAGCAAAAGGGAAAAAAATTATAAAGACAAGGAATAACTCAAGTAAAATAAATTGAGGTGCAAAATGTAACCCTAATCTTGCATTATTTGGCTCAATATAAAAAACGTGTGCACGTCTTGGGAGACCCTTGGCCTTGGCTGGCCATAGACAGGGCTCTGGGGGGCCAGGCTGGACTGAGGGAGGTGGACACAGACCAGGGGGTATGAGGCCTCTCTGCTGAGTGGGACTGGGCTCAGACACTGGGCTCTTGGAAGGAAGGGCCCTCAAGCGCTCTGACCAGCTGTTGCCAGCAGTGCCTCTCCCTGTTTGACTAAGGGGCACTCTGGGAACCCCAACAGGCTGCCCAACCCTCCAGGCTATGAATAGCTTGAGTGTGGGAGCAGTGCCCCCTTCTGGACATCAGTAGGTAGTACCCCATTTCCTCTCAATGCTAGTTCAAAATCCGGGGTCTCCTGGTTCTCTCTGGGTGGTGGAACTGGTTTATGGCTCAATTACTAACTGAAAGGTTGTTGGGTCGAGCCCACCCCGTGGTACCACAGAAGGAAGGTCTGGTGATCTGCTAGTGTCAGATTGCAGCTGTTGAAAACCCTATGGGGTGCAGTTCCACTCTGAAACACACGGGGGTGCCCCAAGCCAGACTTGACTACAAAAAAAAATTGTATCCAAGCTGAAATACCGTCAAGGTTTTATCTCTGTAATTACCAGGCTGTCTTATCCAGAGAAGCTAAGAATAACCAAATCTCTTAATGTTGAGTGGATTCGACCCACAGCGCCCCTAGAGGACAGAGTGGAACTGCCCACAGGGTCTCCAAGGCTGTCAATCTTCACAGAAGCAAAGCCCAAACCACACCCAGTGCCGTGGAGTCCATTCTGACCCACAGAGCCCCTTGAGGACAGAGGGGAACTGCCCACAGAGTCTCCAAGGCTGTCAGTCTTTATGGAAGTAAAGCCCCAAGGATAGGCATATGGAGGGTTTTCATCTTTTTTCATGCTTTTAAGTCTTTTCCAAATTTCCTTCATGAGCCATTTATGTTATGTTATGTTATGTTATGTTACGTTACGTTACGTTATGTGCGGCTGAGTCATCTCCAACTCATAGCGACCCCATGCACAGCAGAACAAAACACCACCCTGTCCCATGCCAGCTCCATGATCCTTGCTATACTCGAGCCCATCGCACAGCCACTGTGTCAATCCATCTCATTGAAGGCCTTCCCCTCTTTTGTCGACCCTCCACCTTACCAAGCATGACATCCTTCTCCAAGGAATGGTCCCCTCTGACAACATGACCAAAGTAGGTGAGACGAAGTCTGGCCATTCTCACCTCCGAGGAGAATTCTGTCTGCACTTCCTCCAGGACAGATTTGTTAGTTCTTTTAGCAGTACATGGTACTTTCAACATTCTTCACCAACACCACAGCTCAAAAGCATCAATTCTTCTTTGGTCTTCCTTATTTATTGTGCAGCTCTCACATGCATATGAGATGACTGAAAATATCATAGCTTGTGTCAGGTACACCTTAGTCCTCAAGGAGACATCTTTGCTCCTCAGCACTTGAAAGAGGTCCTTTGCAGCTGATTTGCCCAGTGCTATACGTCGTCTGATGTCCTGACTGCTGCTTCCATTGGCCTCGATTGTAGAACCAAGCAATGTGACATCTTTGATAATTTCAATCTCAATTTATCATGATGCTGCTTATAGGTCCAGTTGTAAATAATTTTGTTTTCTTTATATTGAGATGTAATCCATACTGCAGAGTGTAGTCTTCAATCTTCATCAGTAAGTACTTCAAGTCATCCTCACTTTCAGCAAGCAAAGTTGTGTCATCAGCATATCACAGGTTGTTAATGATTCTTCCTCCAATCCTGATGCCACGTTCTTCTTCATAGAGTCTAGCTTCTCGGATTATTTGCTCAGCATAGAGATTGAATAAGTGTGGTGAAAGGATACAACCCTGACACACCCCTTTCCTGATTTTAAACCATGCAGTGTCCCCTTGTTCAGTTTGAACGACAGCCTCCTGGTCTATGTACAGGTTCCTGATGAGCACAATCAAGTGTTCTGGAATTCCCATTCTTTTCAATGTTATCCACAATTTGTTTTAATCCACACAATCAAATGCTTTTGCATAGTCAATAAAACATCTTTCTGGTATTCTTTGCTTTGAGCCAAGATCCATCTGACAGCAGCTATGATATCCCTTGTTCCACATCCTCTTCTGAATCCAGCTTGCATTTCTGGAAGTTCTCTGTCAATATACTGCTACAACTGTTTTTGAATTATCTTCAGTAAGATTTTCCTTGCATGCAATATTAATGATATTGTTTGATAATTTCCACATTCTGGTCTCTAAATTCAGGAGGGATGTATTCAAGATCATATTTTGGGTCTCGTTTTGACTTGTTTTAATTGTCTTCAACTTCATTTTGAACTTGCATATGAGCAGTTGATGGTCTGTTCCACAATCAGCTCCTGGCCTTGTTTTGGCTGAAGATATTGAGCTTTTCCATCGCCTCTTGCCACAGATGTAGTCAACCTGATTCCTGTGTACTCCGTCTGGCGAAGTCCATGTGTATAGCCACCATTTGTGTTTTTGAAAGAGGGTATTTGCAATGAATAAGTCATTGGTCTTGCAAAATTCTATCATGCGATCTCCAGCATTATTTCTGTCACCAGGGCCAAATTTTCCAATTACCCATGATTCTCCTTTGTTTCCAACTTTTGCTTTCCAGTCATCAGTGATAAGCAACACATCTTGATTGCACGTTCAGTCAATTTCAGACTGCAGAACCATTTCCTATGGTGTTATAAGCACAAAATACCACCAATAAGTGCATTTTGAAAAGAAACGAGGATCAAGGGCTGGGCTGGTGTGGACGAGGGACATTTTCTCGATTTTATTAGTGTGTAAGGTTCTCTGCAAAGGCAGATTCAAGTCACCTACTTCCAACTAAACTGCCGTCTTTCAGCCCCTCCAAGTGATATTTCAGAACCACGACTACCACCACGATGGATGCGAGAAGAAGATGCAGCAAGATCTTTGCATCTGAGAGAAAATGATTTTGGTTCTAGAATTCTAGGCCCAGGCTGCCCTTTGTGCGGGGGAAGGTGTGTGTGTGTGTGGGGGGGGGGAGTCATGTCATTCTCAGATGCGGCTGTGCCGCTCCCTGGTGGTGGAGTCGAGGTCGTGGACGCAGAGCTGGCGGTTCCTAGACACGGGGGGCCGCCTTGTATCCATCAGCAGGGCGCTAAGATGATGACCTGAGGACGCCGAGTGGGCCTCCAGTTGTCTCGGTGTTTTCACAGGACGTTGAGAGCATCTTCTAACATACTTCCTGGTTGCCCACAGCCGGTTTCCCTCGAATCTTGCCTCCCGCCTTCCTAACCCACTCCTGTGCTAAGATCAGTCCTCCCAGCTGTGAGTCAGTCCTTCCGGGAGCTAACCTTTGCTTTCCTGCTGCAAACTCAGGCAAAGCCTGTCGCTTTCCTAAGCAACATGGCTTCTATCCCTTTGCCCTCTCTAGGAAGCTCTTGGAAGGCCCCGGGGTTAGTCCAGAAGGGGCAGCAGCTTCCCTGACCTCTGGCAGTTTGTTCACCCCGCCCCAGTCTCTCAGCACCAACTTTGACCCCCTTCCCAGCTTCCAGCCCCGACATGTTGAGGTTTCAGAACTCCTCATACTTCTCTGGTCCCCTCCCCACTTTCCCAGATCCCTGAGACCCTCTTCAGCCTGGGGACGGTTTCCTTGAGGCTGCCTAGTGACTCTGGGGTCTATTCCTCTGCTGACCTGAGGTCCACTCTGACCTCCAGGCCCCTTGCTGTTGGTCTCCTTGCCCTGCTGCCACGGGGCTCCACCTCAGCCAGTTCTCTCTCTCTGTCTGTTTCTATTTCCACCACAACCACACCAGTGTCTACACAAGCGTTCTCAGAGCAGCAGGGTGGACTGGAAGGTGAATTTTCAGTGAATCAACTAAGAACTCATTGGGGTCTTATTTACCTTCAATCTCTTGCAAAGGAGACAAGTCCCTTACCTACAACTGTGGATCATGTGTGTGTGTGTGTGTCAGCAAGTATTAAAACAAATTATATTAAGCCAATAATAAAAATTTATTAGAGTTTATTGAATATACAGTTTGCAAATCACAGTCACATTTCAACTAGAGAGTCATATATGTTTCCAGGACGAGAGATTTTTCACAGATTTTGATACGACACAGTACCATGGAAACAAGGCTAGAACAGTGTTTACATGATCACAACACACCTTGCAACACAGCAAGGTTTCTGTACCTGCACATAGAATTCCTCACAAGGCCCCAGGGAAATCTTTTTTATCAATTAATTAATAATCAATTAATTAAGCTTGGCTATTGTTTGACCTCATGGTGACTTTAGGAAGACTAGTTTCTTTAAGGCTCAAGGTTCAAAAGGACATCTTCAGAGCAATGACCTGGGTGGTGAATCACCCCAACTCCATGGACCTCAGATAGCTGGACTCCAAGAGAGTGGATGCCATTTCTCAGAAGAAGAAAATAAAAAATTCTAAGAGATGAGAAAAGATGCATCATGAATAAGCAGCGTCCTTTCTTGGTGGTTCTAGGGGATGGGGTCTTCTACTCAACGAGATGTTATTGCTGTCCGTTCTGACTCATAGCTTGGTGGTTCTAGGGGATGGGGTCTTCTACTCAATGAGGTGTTATTGCTGTCAGTTCTGACTCATAGCGACCCCATAGAACTGAACCCAGCACCACTGCTCCGGGGCATCCTTGCTGTGCTTGGGCCCATTGTTGCAGCCGCTGTGTCGTCCACCCCATGAGGGCCTTCCTCTTTTTCACTGATCCTCCACTTTACCAAGGAGGTGTCCTTCTCCATGGACTACTTGCTTCTGATAACAGATCCAAAGTTTGAGAGATGAAGTCTCACCGCCCTCAATTCTAAGGAGCACTCTGGCTGCACTCCTTCCAAGACAGATTTGTGTGTTCTTCTGGCAGCCCATGACGTGTTCAACATTCTTCCCCAACACCCTAATTCGAAGACATCGATTCGCCTTCAGTCTTCCTTGTCTCTTGTCCGGCTTTGGCCTGCATGTGAGGCAATTGAGAATACCATGGATTGGGTCAGGCACACCTTCATCTTGCAAGCAAATCGCTGCCCTCTAGCACTTTAAATAGACGGGATGCCATGTGCTTGTGAATCATTCCACTGGAGAACCATTCCATTCTGCTTTGTACTCGTTCACTCAGAGGATGGGTCTCCTCTGGGTCTGCTTCTGTCTCCCTCAAAGGGGGCTCCTGTTATCTCCTGGGAAATCGTCACAATCTCTGCTCTGCTGGTGGGACTCATTTCTCATTCTCCAGAGCAGTTACTTATTTTTCCTCTTTAAATATATTGTTGGGTCTCTTTAAGGGGGTATTGAGGAAAGATCAACCCATCGGCCATGGCTGCTGTCCTCCTTCAGCCTCCAAGCCCCTCTATGACCATGACCTTCTTCTGCACATTGTTAGTGTTATGAGGTGCCATTGAGATGGCTCTCCCTCATAGCAGCCCCATGCACAATGGAACGAAACACTGCCTGGTCGTGCACCACCCTCACAGTCCTTGCTATACCTGAGCCCATCATTGCAACCACTGTGTCAATCCACCTTGTTGAGGGCCTTACCCTTTTTTGCTGACCCTCCACTTTACCAAGCATGATATCTTTCTCCAGGGAATGGTCCCTTCTGACGTGATCAAAGTAAGTGACACAAAGTCTGGCCATTCTCACTTCCAAAGAGCGTTCCAGCTGCACTTCCTCCAGGACAGCTTTGTTATTCTGCCATGGCCCTTAGAAATTACCCACAAACCTCTTGTTCTACCAGCCCCCTTGGGCCACGCTGATGGGCCACCAGCCCCTCCCCTCACTCGAGGGTTTCCCAGGACCTCCCAGCCTTTTTCCACACCCCTGGCCCCAACAAACAACACCAAGGTTCAGGTTTTGCTCAAACTCTATTCATTTATTGGGGTTGGCCAATGTTCTACATTCCCCTCCTCTGCTCAGATTTCAAAGATCTGTCCCTCCCATCCCAGGCTTCTGGGAAAACCACCCTATGTCAGGCCGACTCATTACTGTTTAGCTGATGTTGTAGCTGGGATGTTTGAATTTCCTGTTTCTTTAGGTGAAGGGATTGGACTTCCTGTTGCAATTTAGGAGGCTAGCCTTCCTGTTGGTGTAGTTCAGGAGACTGGACATGAGGGAGAGGAAGTGCTTGCAGGTGGAGTTTAAACGGCTGAGGGCACCGGCTTGGGTGTGGTTGAAGTCGGGGTCTGGATCCAGTTGAAGCCTATGCTTGTGATACAGATGACCCCTATCTGGCCACTGATGGAGCCGACCTCCATCGACGGCTGTGGTGGTAAGACCCAGAATTTGTAGATCCATGGCCAGCCAAATTGCATGTGGCGCCCCTTGCTGGTAATGATGGTGATATGCCTCAGGCAGAGATCGAAGCTGCCAGTCACCTCAGAGATGTATTCTCCATCTTCCAGGAGGAATTCCTTGGACCTGCCCCCCAAAACTCCATGCCTCTGGCTCCAGACGTTCCCATATCTGATCTGAATTCTGGGAGGAAAACAGACAGTTGGGGAGAAATAACAAATCATTCAAAATGACTAAAATTTGCTAGCAATAAAAACAAAAACCATTTGGGTGGAAATTAACACTTCCAACAACTTTTTGTCATCTATGAGTCACTTACCACCACAACCATCGATGGAGGTCAACTCCATCAGTGGCCAGAAAGGGGCCATCATTATCTGTGAGTCACTCCGGGGCATCACTGAAGGGCCTTACAACTTGAAATGTATCTTTTATCCTGCCTGATGACCTTCAGACTTTGGGGTCATGTCAACTCTAAATTCATTTTCTGTCACAAGTGCCTTTTTTGTTTAGGGGGTCATGTTTTTGTGAGTGTTTCCAACCAACGGTCATCTGCCGGTCAACTTTGTCCCTGACTAGTGTGATGGTTAGTTTTATGTGTCGACTTGGCTAGGCCAGTTATCTGGGCAAACACTAATCTTGGCTTGCTGTGGTCTTTTGTAGATGGGGTTAGCGTCGACAACTGGTTGGCTTTCAGTAAAGATCATCCTCAGTAATGTGGGTGGGCCTTATCTAATCAGTGGGAAGGCCTTCAGAGCAAAAGCTGATGTTTCCCAGAGGAGAAACTCTGACTTAAGGCTGCAAAATGTATGCCAACTCCTGCCTGACTTTCCAGCCTGCCATGTGGATTTCAGACTTTCAGCCCCCACAACTGTCTGAGCCAGTTCTTAAAATGAATCTTAAAATAATGAAACTAAACCCACTGCCCTCAAGTTGATTCTGACTCACAGCAACCCCTGTTGAGTTCCCAAGGCTATGAATCTTTACAGAGTGAATTGTCTCCTATTTCTCCTGTGGAGCAAAGGATGGGTTTGAACCACTGACCTTCTGGTTAGCAGCCAAATGTCTTGCCCAGTAATCTACCAGAGCGCCATTGAAATAATGTGTGTGTGTGAGAGAGACACACAGAGAGAGACCTTCTTTAAATAAATATCATAGATAGATAGATAGACAGATAGAGAGATACATAGACAGATTCTCTCTGATATAATGATTTTTAAAAGTTGCCATTGGTCTGGGTTGGGGACAGCCCTGGGCTGTGAGGCCCAAGGAAAGAGGTCATCCCAGAGCCAGTATCTGTGGAAGCTGGAGTGGGGCTGAGAGGGACTGAGGATGCATTTGGGAAGACCAGGCTCTCTGGTGCAGCCTGGCTCTGGGCCCACTCACCCTTTGATGACAATCCATTCCATGAAAACCCTCACGCCTGTGATCCTCTGGTCCTTGTGTCCTTGGATGAGGAAGGAGGAGCCCCCGCCGTAACCAAAAATCCCTTTCAGGAGGAAAGGAAGGAGGGGGGCTCAGGCTGGCCTCAGGGAAGGAGCTCCCCGGAAACAGGACCCAGCCCTCCTCCCTCTCCCAGGCCCCGGGGCCCTATATCAGCTGCTCCCGGAGACACACAGGGGTGTATGAGCTCAACTCTGTCCCCCAAAAAACCTATGTCCTGATTCCTGGTACCCGTGAATGTAACCTGGGTTGGAAATTAGGTCTTTGAAGATATGACCTGCTGGCAGGAGGTCATACTGCAGAGGGGTGGGTCCCGCTCCCATCCTAAGGGGAGAAGAGACACAGAGCAGAGGAGAAGCCTGGGGCAGACAGAGAGGCAGTAGTGAGGGGGCTGTGGACTGAGACACTCCCACACCCGCCAGGACCCACCAGAAGCTGGAAGAATGGAGGGGGCTCCCCACAGAAGCTCCCAAAGGACTTTGGACTCCGCCTCCAGAGTGGTGAGTGACCCCGTTCCTGTTCCCTCCATCCCCCCAGTTTGGTCAGGGCAGCCCCAGGACGCTGACAGAGGAGACTGGAGCATGTGGGCGGCAGCTACTGGGTCTGACCTGTGGGGACCGGAGGGCTCCAGGTCTCCACTCTCATGGCGGTGGGGGGGCGTTCCCTCCAAAAACACCAAAAGACTTGCCCCCTCACCCCACGTAACTAAACTGAAAGCATTACACCACAGGGTCGTGGAATTCAGTTCAGATTTTTCTCTACATCCACATATGAGACGTTGTTGGCCCCAGGTCATGTTCACAAAGGCTTTCACATTTTGGGGGGCCTCCCATGTGGCTGGGGCTCTGAGTCTGCCAGACGGAAGAATCCAGTATGTGGCCCCCTCCGGTAACCCTGCGGGTCTAAACCACTGGCCCTCCGGCTGCCCCTTGTCCCTGCAACCCCAGGAATTTCCACTGAGCCTCCAGCCCACTCTCCCCATGTTTCCGTGGGAAACTTGTGTCAAGGGGAAGGGCCATGTTAGGCGGTGACTCTGGCCCTACGGTCCCTGGAGGCAGTGACCCGGGAAGGCAGAGAGAGGGAGCTGCGGGTGACAGGGGCTCCCCCAGCATCACCTGGGGGCCTGCTGGCTGCCCTGGTTGGCCTGGAGATTGGAGGTGATAGAACACAGTAACTGTCATTTACTGGGGGGCCTCTGTGTCAGCAAGGATGTCCCCTCCTCTCCTCCTCCTCCCACGTCCTCTGAGGGGTGTCTTATCCCCGTTATAGAGGCAGGAGCTGAGGCTCAAAAAGGTGAAGGGGCCCAGGTCTGGAGGGTCCCCTCCATAAGAAGTGGCCCCGTGATCACTCCTGGGGCCACCCCCAAGTGGCCAGGGACCCGCACACCCCTGTAGGACAATGGCTGAGCCGGCTGTGGGTGGGCAGCTGGGATGGGCTCCTGTCGACACTTTGTGGTCTGGCTCCATCCGCTGGGTCTGTTTCTTCATCTGCAAATGGGGCCAGAGTGGCAGATGACCTGCTCGGGGATGACCGTTAAGGCCGCAGGAGACAGCGCCCACCCCTCACTAGATGGAGGGGTTGGTGCAGGCGGGGGGCTGGGGGAACACAGGGCCGGGGCTGTGCACCCCCAAGGCCCAGAGGCCCTGCCACACCTGGAGCAGGACCTACTCTGGGTGCTGCACGCGGAGCCCACGAGAAGGGCCAAGGACAGCAAGGACAGCAGCATCTGGAAAAAGAGGCAAAACACAGGTGGGTGCCCCACGCAGGGCAGGACGGGTGCAGGGGTGAGCACCCCAGGCAGGAGGACGGGACGGGTGGAGGGGTGAGTGCCCCACGCAGGGCGGACGGGTGGAGAGTGAGTGGATCCCCGCTCTCGCTCCCTGCCAGGCCCTTCTGCTCACCTCAGCCTCAGCTCTGAGCCGTCTCTGGGTGGCTGCCGTTCCCTGGACCCTCTTGTCCTGCAGGCATGTGCAGGGCCTTCAACCTGGGCTTTTATAGGGCACAGGGAACCCTTCCAGGCACAACTTTGCGCCCAAGTCTGGGCCCTGCACTCCCATGCCAGGACAAGGAGACCTTTCGGATGACTTATCTCAGCATCCTGCTCACCAGGGCTCCAGGATTCGCAGGGAGGGGGCTGGGCCCCAGGCTGGTGGGGGAAGGGCTGGGAAGTCAGCACAGACATCACAGACCCCCCACGCGCCTCCCGCCAGAGTCTGCCTGTGGGGGCTGGGAGGAGACCTCCACCTCCGCCCCCACCCCAGGCCTGGACGCCCCCCACGAGGTCCAGCTCCAATAGTGGGCTGCTCGGCACCCTCCGGGACCTGAGGAGAGAGGAATCCAAGTCTTTCCATGGAGGTCACAAGGTCCCCGGGGCTGGCCGGCTCAAGGAGGGGTGCCAGTGGGCAGGGTGGTGGGAAACAGAGACCGTGACTAAGAGGCTCAGGCTCCAGACACCCTATCCCCTGACCAGAAAGGTGAAGAGGAAAAGGGGCAGCGGCAGGGCTGCGTTGTTTCCTGTGAAAAATACTGAAGGGCAGGGCTCAGGTCACATTCCAGAGGCCACAAACACAGCACCCGAGCAGGACAGACACAAGCACATGTGTCCCCATGTGTGCATGTGTGTTTTTGTCTGTGTATGTCCATGTGTATGCATGCATCTATGTGTGTGTGTCTGTGTGTGTATGTTTCTGTGTATGTATGTATATATGTGTATTTGTGTGTCCATATATATGCTATACCTGTATCTGTGTGTATGCATATGTGTATATGTATGTGTGCTTGCATATGTATGGATTCCATGTGTGCATGCATGCATTGTATGCACATGTGTGTTTGTGTGTGCACATGTGTGTACAAGTGTTTGTGTTTGCATGCATATGTATACATGTGTTTGTATGTATGCATATAAGTGTGCATTTGCATGTATGTGTACATGTTTGTGTGTATGCATATATGAGTATGTGCGTGTGTGAGAAAAAGCCCCACGCCTGCAAAGTTGACCTTGAGTGTCTCACACGCTGGCTCCAGAGCACACACGGGAACATGTCCCACCACCCATATCAAACATACAAACCCGCTGGCCCAGTAACCTCACTTTAAGGAAGTGATTCCAAGGAACTACTTGACTGTGTGTACAAAGATCTCATCAAACATTGTTCCCAGTGACCTGTTTAGAAAAGTCCAGTGTAACTTCGAGGTCCACAAACAGGGGCGGGACCCTAAATGCCAGGCAGCCCCACCCACCACGTCCCACAAAGGCCCAGGATGGGAGCCAAGTCTGGACTCCTGACCTGTCGAGGTGATGACACCGCCCCTCCTGGGCCTCTCTTCCTCCTGGGCACTTCTCCATGACGGTTGGGAACATTGGAAATGTTTACACAGGACTTTAGATTTGCTTGGACCAGGATTCCCTGGGAGGGACCGTGTTGTCTCTTAGGAATACATCCATAGACGAGGCTTGGGTTGCTTTCCAGGGCCCCAGTCAGAGCCACTGGGGAAGGACACATGAGAGTGTGTGTATGTGTCTGTGTACATGTATGTGTGTGTGCATATATGTGCCCATATGTGGCTATTCACCTATGTGTGTGTTTGTTTGTGTGTTGTGTATGTTGTGGGTTCAGAAGAAATTGATGACCACTATAATGTCCAGAATTTGGAAGAGTCTTTATTCAGCTATAGCCAGGCTGCAGGGAACTAAAGTGTTCCCCTCAACTGCAGCCCTGAGCCTGATTTCAGGCAGGCTTATAAGGCTTAGGACTGCAAGCAGGCAGGCAAGCTGTTACAGAAGCAATAAACTGCCAGGTTATTGTTTAGGGAAGATTAATGGTCAGCTTACTATCAGAGCAGAAACACACAGTCCGGAGTGAGAGTCCTCAATTCTGAGAATTTCTGTTGGCAGGACGTGGCCCCCTAATTCTGGGAATTACTATTTACAGGGCTTTCAGGAAAAGGAAAGGGTGAGTGGGTTTCTCAGGTATGTTTGGTTTAGAGAAGGAAGAGGGGAGTGGGTTTCTCAGGGAAGGGCAGGGAGAAGTAGAAATGCTGTTATGCTGGAGTGCTTGTAAAATGGACTTTGCTGCAAAATGGAGTTTTAACAAATCATTACATAATAGAGTCGTCTACTTCATTCCCTACTGTTTTTGTTTGGGAACCAAATCATTGATTCATTCTCTATTTCCTGAGTGTTAAGGGCATTGTACTGGGTTCTAAGAACCATGAGTTTTACAGCCCCAATCCTATTTTGTATGAACTTGATTAGGGTGTTGAGTATGCAGGGTCCAATAATGAAGGTGAATAGAAGTAACATTAGTGGACCTACTACTAAGCTGGTGATAAGGGTTGTCGCCCATGGAGACCAGTCAACTAAATTTTGGTACCAATCTTTGTTTGAGTCCAGATTATCTTGTCTTTCTTTCACATTTTTCTGCACTAGGGTTAGAGTTTCTTTGATCACTCCTGTTTTATTAGCATATAAATAATATTATTCCCCTAGGGCAGCACATAGTCCACCCTGGTTTAAGAATAGCAAGTCTAATCCTCTTCTATTTTGTAAGGCTACCTCAGCTAGGGGTTTGACTTGCTCTGAGAGTTCTGAGATAGAGAACTCTAGTCCGCTTAAATCTATGTTGATGCTTTGGGCTAGTCCCCTCAAGCCCTGATCTTCAGTGATAAGGGCTGAGATTCCTGTGGCTGTAGATCCTACAATTCCCAATCCCACAAGTAGAGGAATTAATATAGGAACTTTTTTATGCCTAGGGTATTCTGGGGCCATTAATAAAGTTAGGCCCTGGTCTCCTTCATATACCTCAATTCGGGGTAACACATATACTAAGGTGCAAAACACTGGTTTTGCAGAAATACTAAATGCACAAGTGGATAGACAGGTGTCTAGGCCAAATGAGCAAGAAAACCAAGCACTTGGGGGGGGGGCATGGATACACATAGAGGTTCCATTGTATGTCACAACAATGGTCTGGTTACAATAAGTAGTAAATCGGGATAATGAGGGGAAATAAAACAATTTCCAGGTCACTGTAAGTCTCCTAACATAGGTGCATCTTATGAGAAATACACTCTATGTTAGAAAAGGAAGGTATAGATTAGATTCCTAAACCCACATAAAAGGGGGGTCTTGGGTTAAGACACAGCCAACAATGTTGAGCTAACTTGGGATTTGAGTTGTTTAAGATTGCAAGGGAGCTAGACAATAAATGGAACAAGGGAGTTTCAAAATACATGTGATTAGTAGGATTAATGGGGGGGGGGGTTGCATTCACAAAAGTTTTAGTTTGAGGGGATGTTTCAGATCCTTGAAGGCCTGCCATTGGGAGTCAGGAAGTGCCGGCTTCAGATGCATATGATGAATCCACAGTGTGAGGCCAGGTCCTCCACTTCCATGGCTGTGGGTGTGGATAAAACTACAGTGCAAGGTCCCTTCCAACGTGGGGTTAATCCTGTAGCAATGTGTCCTTTCTTAAGGATCAGTTCCCCTGGATGATGATAATGGTTTAAAGGTCAGGATCCAATCTCCTGGATGGAAACTATGAAGGGAGTGTCTGTAGGACACAACAACCTGCTGGAAGTAAACTGGTTAATAATTTGTAGCGTTGCAGACAAAGTTTGTACATGTTTCAAAATATTTAATTCTTTAACAATTTTAAGGTCTCCATTTCCTGCGTAACTAGGATGTCAACACTCTAGAAAATGGTTTCCCATATAATGTTTAATTTGGGCTTAACTTAAGCCTGCTTCTGGGGGCAACCCAGATCCGTAATAGGGCAACAAGTAAAAGTTTTATGTAAGATAAGTTGGTCTCTTGGCACATCTTAGTCAGTGTCTTCTTAAACGTGTGTTTCATTTTCTCAATTTTTCTTGTTAATAGGCTAGTCTTGTTACTTGCTGGACTTTTTGAGATGCAAATGTTCCCTCATAATTATTTTGAACTGAGACCAGTAAACTAAGCTGGGGATAATTTTAACAGGGTTTACTCACCTCTGCTGCTTTCCCGTATTGTAGGGAAAGGTTTTCACCCATCCAGTGAAAGTATCTATAAATACTAACAGGTACTTGATTTTTCAGGAGTTATAAGTTTTACCTGCCAGTCCTCACATAGGAGCTCTGGTAGCTTAGTGCCTAAGGCACTACACTGCTAACTAGAAGGCTGGTGGTTCAAACCCACCAGCCACACCTCAGAAGGAAAGTTGGGCAATCTACTTCCGTAGTGATACTGCCTTGGAAACTCAAGGAGGGGTTGCTATCCACAGCACATAAAAACAACAACAACAGCCAGTCCTCGCACAGGCTCAGTCCTCTTGTTTGAATTCCTCTTATTACTGGAGGTGGACTGCACTTTGGATTGTTTCTGGTATAGGTCAAGTAGTTTTGTGTAACCTTTTGGATGATTTTGTACAGATCCAGTCCTGTAATAAGTTCACTCAGTCAAGTATACAGGGCATCTTTTCCCATAACAAGTGCTGGTTGTAGTGACAGTTCTGTCAGTAGCTTCTGTAGTCCATAGCAGCAGGTAATTGCAGGAAGTTGTCTGTAAGGCCCATGCCTGGTCAGGATTAAAAACCACCTGGAGTTTATTAGCTGAGAAAGTAACTTGAGTATTTAATTTGGTTATTAAGTCTTATTCCAACAGAGGAACAGGGTATTCAGGTATGTATAAAAACTTCAAGCTAGTACAGTACTCCCAATCTGACATTCAAGAGGTTGAAGAAAATTTTTACATTACTGAAATTCCAGTAATGCTTGTAGTCTTTTTGGGACCGAGGGCCCTTGGGGGTATTTAGGACTGAGGTTGCCCCTGTGTCCAGTAGAGATTTGATGGTCTGTTTCCCCACAGTTATTGCTACCCAGGCTCCTTGTAGGAGATAGGAATTTGTTCAGTCTGCAACGGAGCCCCTGGGCCCCATCATCCTTGATTGCTGTTAGCTGTGCTTATCACCTGTTGGGCCTCTTTTGGTAGCTCTATCTGGACACTCCCGTTTTCAGTGCCCATTTTTCTTGCGTAAGCACACTGTTGAGGCCCCAACTGTGTTGGTCGACCTCTTGGAGCAGGAGCTTGATTTGCTCCCTTTCTATCCCTTGGGGGCCCATGGGGACTTACCCGGTATGATTGACTTCATGACAGGTCTCCCAGCAGCCAGCAAGGCAGTCGGTTGCTTCATGTCTCTTTGTTTCTGTTTCTCCTGCTCCTGGTCCCGGTTACTATAGACCTTGAAAGCAACCTCTACAAATTGAGAAGTATTCATACCCAGTCTCCCTTCTAGTTTGGGCATTTGGGTTGGTGTCAGTACACTGATGGTAAGTTTTATATACCCATTTGAAGAGAGCAGAAGGATTTTCCTTGATGCTTTGTTGTACTTCCTGAACCTTTGAATCAGCTTTGGGGCCCCCTTTTTTTTTTTGAGCCCTGTGACAGTGTACTCCAACCTTGTTCTGTCCTCTGGGTTATTGGGATCCCACTCTGGATCTGTTCCTGATGGTCGTGGTCCCTGGCTAGGTTTTCAGGCTGGAGGTTATGAAGTCTGTTGGATTCTGCTCTAGCTTCCTCTGATACCACCCAC
Source organism: Orycteropus afer afer (assembly GCF_000298275.1). Taxonomy (NCBI): domain Eukaryota; kingdom Metazoa; phylum Chordata; class Mammalia; order Tubulidentata; family Orycteropodidae; genus Orycteropus; species Orycteropus afer. The sequence goes on from NW_006921648.1 coordinate 1,408,446, forward strand.
CTTTCTTCAGGGGCAAGGTAGTTAATAATGGATTAATGTGAATCAGCCAAGGTGAATGCCACCTGAGTCTAAACAAAATCTACAGGGTTTTCTTCATGATTTAAACTGGCTGGAACCTGCTGTAATGCGTATTGCCCTGATGGATCTGGTCTAGACCCCTGGCCAAATTTTTACAGCATTCTGAGTATGTGTTTGGAGATCATTTCCTGAGGGGCAGATGGGGAGGAAGGGAGTTAAGGTAAGGGTCTTTACAGTCCTGGAAGACACTCTTAAAATCCACTTCTCCTCTAGATATCGACCTTACTCTACTGTTTTTATGTGAACTCTTGTTTTGAAACAAGGTGAGAAATAACTTTAGATGAAACAATTCTTCCCACCTTTGATGTCCAACTGATGTTATTTTAGTTCAGACCTCCACTTTCTGACCACATCAGAGGTCATAACTATTATATCATCCAGCTGAGACTCACCAATACTGTGGTCAGACGGTGTTAACAGAAAAATACCAATTATTATTATTATTTTTTAATATGCTGAAAACCAAAATGAGCTCAGTTTCTCAGAATACAGCCAATAGGCTCCATTCTGGTACAAAATCTTGGTTACTCAATTTCTAATCACACCTACATTCACTCAATCACACTTACATTCACTTAATCACACTTACATTCACTCGAAATTGTTGCACCAGTGCCAAGTTCACACACTTTTTACACACAAATCAAGTAAAACTGGACCAAAATAGCAATGTCTCAGCTGTGGAGGTGATCTTAATTAAAGTTACTTATTAAGGATCAAAATTTCAACCTCCTTGTCAGCTAGAAGCCAGCCCAGAATTAGGGAGGTTTGGACCAAGCTTAACCAAATATCACTCTAAGCATATAATCAATGTTGCTGAATTTTACATGTAAAAAAAAAAAAAAAAACATTTCAATCGGTCTATGTTGTTTCATTAATAATTTACAAAGATAAAAATATTTCCCCATAAAATTAGCTTATCTATTTTTAAGAAATAAGCATGTGGTTAAAGAGGAACTATCAAGCATTACTAGTAAAAATGTAGTTTGATAATTTTAGAGTAAGAATTTAGTAAAATGAATGCAAAGTTTTAAAAATGTATGATACTACTTAATCTAACAATTTTATACATCATAATCAATCCAAAAATAGTGAGATGATAGAAGTCAAGAGCAAGGGCTCATATATTTTAGGAGACACAACTGCACCGGTAACACAACTGAAGGATTTTATTCTCAGGTTATTGTAGCCTGAGAGGACCGGGAGGTGGGCTCAGACAGGCCCCACCTTGGTGACTGAAAACTCACTTGGATTTGCTCCAGGGTCAATTGGTGTTCCCCGCTGCTTATCTGTTGGTTCATGGGGGCAGCCTCAGGGCCTATGTACCCCAGCTCCGGCCACATACCCTTCAGCTTCTCCCATACGGGCCAGATGCATGTTGAGTCCTGGGATGGACATGGGACTCATTTCTGATTCTCCAGAGCAGTTACTTATTTTTCCTCTTTAAATATATTGTTGGGTCCCTTTAAGGGGGTATTGAGGAGAGATCAACCCATCAGCCATGGTTGCCATCCTCCTTCAGCCTCCAAGCCCCTCTGTGACCATGACCTTCTTCTGCACATTGTTGGTGTTATGAGGTGCCATTGAGGTGGCTCTCACGTGTAACAGACCCGTGCACAACACAACGAAACACTGCCTGGTCGTGCACCACCCTCACAGTCCTTGCTACACCTGAGCCCATCATTGCAACCACTGTGTCAATCCACCTTGTTGGGGGCCTTCCCCTTTTTTGCTGACCCTCCACTTTACCAAGCATGATATCCTTCTCCAGGGAATGGTCCCTTCTGACCTGATCAAAGTAGGTGAGATGAAGTCTGGCCATTCTTGCTTCCAAGGAGCATTTCGGCTGCACTTCCTCCAGGACAGATTTGTTTTCCTGCCATGGCCCTTAGAAATTACCCACAAGCCTCTTGTTCTCCCAGCCCCCTTGGGCCACGCTGACGGGCCACCAGCCCCTCCCCTCACTCAAGGGTTTCCCAGGACCTCCCAGCCTTTTTCCCCACCCCTGCACCCAACGAACAACACCAAGGTTCAGGTTTTGCTCAAACAGTGTTCATTTATTGGGGTTGGCCAATGTTCTACATTCCTCTCCTCTACTCAGATTTCAAAGATCTGTCCCTCCCATCCCAGGCTTCTGGGAAGACCGCCCTATGTCAGGCCGACTCATTACTAGTTAGCTCATGTTGTACCTGGAGTGTTTGAAGTGGAAGAGGGAGAGAGAGAGAGGAAGTGGTTGCAGGTGAGGAAGAGGAAGTGGTTGCAGGTGAGGAAGAGGAAGTGGTTGCAGGTGAGGAAGAGGTAGAGGAAGTGTTTGTGGGTGGAGCTGAAACGGCTGAGGGCACCGGCTTGGGTGTGGTTGAAGTCGGGGTCTGGATCCAGTTGAAGCCTATGCTTGTGATACAGATGACCCCTATCTGGCCACTGATGGAGCCGACCTCCATCGACGGCTGTGGTGGTAAGGCCCGGAATTTGTAGATTCCTGGCCAGCCAAATTGCATGTAGCGCCCCTTGCTGGTAGTGATGGTGATATGCCTCAGGCAGAGTTCGTGGCTGCCAGACACCTCAGAGACGGATTCTCCATCTTCCAGGAGGAATTCCTCGGACCTGCCCCCCAAAACTCCGTGCCGCTGGCTCCAGATGTTCCCGTATTTGATCTGAATTCTGGGAGGAAAACAGACAGTTGGGGAGAAATAACAAATCACTCAAAATGACTAAAATTTGCTGGCAATAAAAACAAAAACCATTTGGGTGGAAATTAACACTTTCAACAACTTTTTGTCATCTATGAGTCACTCGAGGAGCTCTGGTAGCATAGTGGCTAAAGCACTTGACTGCTAACCAGAAGGCTGGCAGTTCAAACCCACTAGCCACTCCTCGGAAGGAAGGTTGGGCAATCCTACTTCCGTAGTGATACTGCCTCGGACACCCAAGGAGGGGTCGCTATGAGTCGGGGTCGACTCGACGGCACATAACAACAACAACAACATGAGTCATTTGGGGGCATCACTGAACGGTTTTACAATTTGAAATATATCTTTTATCCTACCTGATGACTTTCAGACTTTGGGGCCATGTCAACTTTAAATTCATTTTCTGTCACAAGTGCCTTTTCTGCTTAGAGGTCATGTTTTTATGAGTGTTTCCAACCAAGGGTCATCTGCCGGTCAACTTTGTCCCTGACTAGTGTGATGGTTAGTTTTATGTGTTGACTTGGCTAGGCCAGTTATCTGGGCAAACACTAATCTTGGCTTACTGTGGTCTTTTGTAGATGTGGTTAGCGTCGGCAACTGGTTGGCTTTCAGTAAAGATCACCCTTGGTAATATGTTGTTGTTGTTGTTATGTGCCGTCGAGTCGGCCCCGACTCATAGCGACCCCTCCTTGGGTTTCCGAGGCAGTATCACTACGGAAGTAGG
>NW_006921648.1:1413267-1426465 GCF_000298275.1 Orycteropus afer afer
CCCACACCCGCCAGGACCCACCAGAAGCTGGAAGAATGGAGGGGGCTCCCCACAGAAGCTCCCAAAGGACTTTGGACTCCGCCTCCAGAGTGGTGAGTGACCCCGTTCCTGTTCCCTCCATCCCCCCAGTTTGGTCAGGGCAGCCCCAGGACGCTGACAGAGGAGACTGGAGCATGTGGGCGGCAGCTACTGGGTCTGACCTGTGGGGACCGGAGGGCTCCAGGTCTCCACTCTCATGGCGGTGGGGGGGCGTTCCCTCCAAAAACACCAAAAGACTTGCCCCCTCACCCCACGTAACTAAACTGAAAGCATTACACCACAGGGTCGTGGAATTCAGTTCAGATTTTTCTCTACATCCACATATGAGACGTTGTTGGCCCCAGGTCATGTTCACAAAGGCTTTCACATTTTGGGGGGCCTCCCATGTGGCTGGGGCTCTGAGTCTGCCAGACGGAAGAATCCAGTATGTGGCCCCCTCCGGTAACCCTGCGGGTCTAAACCACTGGCCCTCCGGCTGCCCCTTGTCCCTGCAACCCCAGGAATTTCCACTGAGCCTCCAGCCCACTCTCCCCATGTTTCCGTGGGAAACTTGTGTCAAGGGGAAGGGCCATGTTAGGCGGTGACTCTGGCCCTACGGTCCCTGGAGGCAGTGACCCGGGAAGGCAGAGAGAGGGAGCTGCGGGTGACAGGGGCTCCCCCAGCATCACCTGGGGGCCTGCTGGCTGCCCTGGTTGGCCTGGAGATTGGAGGTGATAGAACACAGTAACTGTCATTTACTGGGGGGCCTCTGTGTCAGCAAGGATGTCCCCTCCTCTCCTCCTCCTCCCACGTCCTCTGAGGGGTGTCTTATCCCCGTTATAGAGGCAGGAGCTGAGGCTCAAAAAGGTGAAGGGGCCCAGGTCTGGAGGGTCCCCTCCATAAGAAGTGGCCCCGTGATCACTCCTGGGGCCACCCCCAAGTGGCCAGGGACCCGCACACCCCTGTAGGACAATGGCTGAGCCGGCTGTGGGTGGGCAGCTGGGATGGGCTCCTGTCGACACTTTGTGGTCTGGCTCCATCCGCTGGGTCTGTTTCTTCATCTGCAAATGGGGCCAGAGTGGCAGATGACCTGCTCGGGGATGACCGTTAAGGCCGCAGGAGACAGCGCCCACCCCTCACTAGATGGAGGGGTTGGTGCAGGCGGGGGGCTGGGGGAACACAGGGCCGGGGCTGTGCACCCCCAAGGCCCAGAGGCCCTGCCACACCTGGAGCAGGACCTACTCTGGGTGCTGCACGCGGAGCCCACGAGAAGGGCCAAGGACAGCAAGGACAGCAGCATCTGGAAAAAGAGGCAAAACACAGGTGGGTGCCCCACGCAGGGCGGGACAGGTGCAGGGGTGAGCACCCCAGGCTGGAGGACGGGAGGGGTGGAGGGGTGGGCGCCCACGCAGGGCGGGACGGGTGCAGGGGTGAGCACCCCAGGCAGGAGGACGGGTTGGGTGCAGGGGTGGGTGCCCCACGCAGGACGGACGGGTGGAGAGTGAGTGGATCCCCGCTCTCGCTCCCTGCCAGGCCCTTCTGCTCACCTCAGCCTCAGCTCTGAGCCGTCTCTGGGTGGCTGCAGTTCCCTGGACCCTCTTGTCCTGCAGGCATGTGCAGGGCCCTCAACCTGGGCTTTTATAGGGCACAGGGAACCCCTCCAGGCCCAACTTTGAGCCCAAGTCCGGGCCCTGCACCCCCAGGCCAGGACAAGGAGACCTTTCAGATGACTTATCTCAGCATCCTGCTCACCAGGGCTCCAGGATCCGCAGGGAGGGGGCTGGGCCCCAGGCGGGGGGCGGAGCTGGGCAGTCAGCACAGACATCACAGACCCCCACGTGCCTCCCGCCAGAGTCTGCCTGTGGGGGCTGGGAGGAGACCTCCACCTCCGCCCCCACCCCAGGCCTGGACGCCCCCCACGAGGTCCAGCTCCAATAGTGGGCTGCTTGGCAGCCTCCGGGACCTGAGGAGAGAGGAATCCGAGTCTTTCCATGGAGATCACAAGGTCCCCGGGGCTGGTCTTTCCATGGAGGTCACAATGTCCCCGGGGCTGGCCGGACGCCGGTGGGCAGGGTGGTGGGAAATGCAGGGACCACGACTAAGAGACTCAGGCTCCCGACAGCCTATCCCCCGACCAGGAAGAAGAGGCAAAGCCGCAGCGGCAGGGCAGCGTTGTTTCCTGTGGAAAATACTGGAGGGCAGGGCTCAGGTCACATTCCAGAGGCCACAGACACAAGCACACGTGTCCCTGTGTGTGCATGTGTGTTTGTGTGTGTGTATGTGTATGTGTATGTATGCATCCATGTGTATATGTGTGTCTCTGCATGTATGTATGTGTATGTCTCTGTGTATGCATGTATGTGTGTGCTTTTGTGTCTACATATATGTTGTATGTGTGTTTATATGTGTATGTGTACGTGTGTTTGCATATGTATTATTCCATGTGCTCCTGCATACATTGTATGCATATGTGCGTGTTTGTGCATGCATGTGTATGTTTCTTATGTGTGTTCACATGTTTGTATGTTTGTATGTGTGTAAGTGTACACGTGCATGTATGTGTACATGTTTGTGTGTATGCATATATGAGTATGCGTGTGTGTGAGAAAGAGCCCCATGCCCACAAACTTGACCTTGAGTGTCTCACACGCTGCCTCCAGAGCACACACTGAAACATGTCCCACCACCCATATCAAACATGCAAACCTGCTGGCCCAGTAACCTCACTTTAAAGAAGTGATTCCAAGAAACTACTTGAGTGTGTGTACAAAGATCTCGTCAAACATTGTTCCCAGTGACCTGTTTAGAAAAGTCCAGTGGACCTCGAGGTCCACAAACAGGGGCGGCCCCTAAATGCCAGGCAGCCCCACCCACCACGTCCCACAAAGGCCCAGGATGGGAGCCAAGTCTGGACTCCTGACCTGTCGGGGTGATGACACCGCCCCTCCTGGGCCTCTCCCCCTCCTCCTGGGCACATCTCCATGACGGTTGGGAACATTGGAAATGTTTACACAGGACTTTAGATTTTCTTGGACCAGGACTCCCCGGGAGGGACCGTGTTGTCTCTCAGGAAAACATCCATAGATGGGGCTCAGGTTACATTCCAGGGCCCCAGTCAGAGCCACTGGAGAAGGACACATGAGGGTGTGTGTACACGTGTCTGTGTACATGTATGTGTGTGCATATACGTGCCCATATGTGGGTATGCACCTATGTGTGTGTGCATATGGGTGTGTATTTGTGTGTCCAAGTGTGTCTGTTTGTGTATGTGTGTATGCATGTGAGCACGTGTCTGAGGGGCAGGGGTGGGTGCCGAGATTGGAAGGGCTGCAGGCCAAGGGCAGGGAGAGGGTGGTCACATGACTGTGGCATTGCTCCCTGGGCCCTCCCACTCCCCCTCAGCGGGGCTGTTCCCCAAGAACAGAAGTGGCTGATGGCCAGGAACTCCAGGGTGTCGGAGATGAAGGGGACACCCCAGGGCAGTCTGAGAGGGACACACAGGCTTGAACGGCCCGGGACCCGGAGGCAGGGAAGTCCCAGCCCCCAACTTGCAGGGGACCCCAGGATGACCCAAGGGGACAGCACTGAAGCTCCCCTTACAGGACCGTTTCCAGTATCCGTCCCTTGTGGGGACCTGGGCCCATCAGTGACCATACGGATGAATGCGTCACACCAGGGACAGCTGCTGCCAACCAGAGCTGAGGTGAGAACTAAACCCCCAAGGCCAGTGATGTCTGCCGCTGGCACGGGAGCTTAGGACACCTCAGGCTTTTGGCTTTCTTTTTGCTTATCTTTATTTCATAAGTTTTCTACAATAAAGCTTCACTGTTTGATAAAGAAAAACAAAAAATCCCAACACAGCTAGCTGTCCCATCTTCCACATCCTGGGTCATGGTGCCCCATGGGTGTGGGACAGAAGGCACATCTCAGGTGGCTGGGGGTCTTAGTTCTATGGGCACAAAACACCACAAGTGAGTGGCTTCGAGGACTCTGAGAACTACAGCCTCACAGTTGAGAGGTGGTGGCTGCTGTGCACTGACTGTGGACCCAGAGTGACCCCATGTATCTGCCCCATAGGGTTTTCTTTATAGGAGCCGCTGGGTAGACCTGAGCCACCAAACTTTCAGTTAGCATTTGAGTATTTATTCAACCTTTTTGCCACCAAGGTTCCTTGGGAGGTTTGGAGTCCAATCAGGGCATCAACTCTAGGCAAGGGTCCTTCCATGTCGGGAGCCACAGGCATCCCGTCCTTGGCTGCTTGTAAATACCCCTTCCCCACCATGTGTATGTCTGGCTCAGGAATTCACCCTGGTTTGGTTCTGTAATTGCCATTGTAAACAAGGGCCACACACACATTTCATAGCAACCAAATCTGTTGCGATGGTATTTTGATCCAAGTAGGAAACAAAGTTGTGCCCGGCTCAAAGATGGCGGCCAACAGCACCACTCTGAACGTGTGTTGCTCGCCAGAGGCCTGCCGGTAATCCAGCCTCCTGCATCGGGCCGCTGAAACTTTAAGGAGGAAGGGCTGCGGCAGCACACATTCAAAGTGGTGTGGCCAGCCGCCATCTTTAAGCGAGACACAGCTGTTTCCAAGATCAAAACAGCACAGCCAACAGATTTGGTTGTTATGCAACAAGTACTGGCCCTTGTTTTGAACTGGTCGGAAGCCCTGCTCCTTTAAGTATTTACCACTCAGAAGGGATCAGGTTCAGGACACACCCTACTCTAACATGGCTTTATTAACATAACAAAACAGAATCCCAATTTACAAGTGAAGGGTTGGGACTTCCGTGTATATTTTTAGGAGACACTACTGCACTGGTAATACAATGGAAGAATTTCATTCTCAGGTTATTGTAGCCTGAGAGGACCCGGGAGGTGGGCTCAGACAGGTCCCACCTTCGTGACTGAAAACTCACTCGGAGTTGCCCCAGGGTCAATCGGTGTTCCCTGTTGTTTATCTGTTGGTTCATGGGGGCAGCCTCAGGGCCTATGCATCCCAGCTCCAGCCACAAACCCTTCAGCTTCTCCCAGGATAGACACCAGGGGGCTGGGAGGTGGTTGAGAGACACAGGTGGGTCCCCTCCACTCACTCACTCACTTGTCCCCCACTGTCCAGGGGCATTGCTGAGGCACACCTGCCATCTAGAGCAGTCACTCCACGATCTGTGGACCCATTGTGCCGACAGACATGGGCATCGGGACGGGCACACTTGTGCCCAGAGAAGGCCTCTTGGGGGAGTTGGGGGGACCCAGCAGCCTGCAGCCAAGAAGGCAGGAAAGTGGCCTGTGGCTGACATCAAGTGTGGGACTGGAACACAGGGATACCACCGTGCAGTGGATAAAGTTTCTCAAAGGCCTGTGGTGTGATTCTTGGAGTGGGGACAGTCGAGGTGGGAGCAGGCTCAAAGATGCTGGAAAAACCCCTAAAATTATAGAAGGCGAACCCATGCAGAGTGGAGGGAGTCCCAAGGAGAACTGGGTGCTGGGCTGCCAGGCTGAGCCCAGCAAAGTGCAGGAAACTGAGATAAATGTGAACTTCAGGCTAACTCCCTCCGTGAACAATTGCCCGCTTCACCATGAGACCAGAACCGGATAGTGCTCAGATACCACTACTGAACATTTTGATCAAAGAGTCTAAGGAAGTGTTTGATCAAAAGGGGGGAAATGCAGAACAGAACTTCAATGCTCACGGAATCCAGACTGTCTGGAGCCATGGAGGCTGGATAAACATCTGAAACTATGTCCTAAAATAATCTTCAAATACTAAACCCAAATATCCCCTGAAGTCTTAAAACCGAATAGCAGTTTAGCTGAGCTAGTAAAGACCGTCTGCCTTGACATTCTTGATTTCGAAAGACTTATCTATGTGACAACAGCAGCTCAAAAGATTAGAGGAAATTCTGGGGGCAGTGAGTTAAAGGGTAAGACAACGGAGAAAAGGAGGGTGAGAATGGCTGCAAGTTTGAAGAAGGAAATGAAAGTCGCCGAATCACACATGGAGAAACGGCTGAAAAGAGGTAGGTTCTATTGTGTGTATTTTCAGTAACAACAAAGAGAAATTATTACAAAATAAATTGAACTTCACACAAGCAATAAATCCGTGTTTAGTCTAAAAGTGCCCTGTGGCAGGGGGAGCTGGCGGAACTGCACATGTGGGTCCCAGGGGCCAGAAAGCCCCGTCTCGAGACAAGACCACCCGCATCCGTGTCCACTCTCTACAGGGGGCAACAGTGGGTCTCACCCCGCTCCACACCTGCCCTACCTGGCTCTGGGGTGCAATGCCCAGGCAGAGGAGAGAAAGGGGAGGGCAAATGAGGGGCCCTGCAGCCCACCCCACCCCAGCAGCCGCCCCAGCCGCCCCCTGGCTCAGTCCTGGCCTACACTGGGCTTCTCAGAGCCCTGCAAACTGTACCTCACGCACTTCCCGGTGACCCTCACTCACAAAAACTCCGTTTCTCCCCTCCTCACATCTCCCTCCGTCCCATTGCTTCCTGACATCAACCTCAGTAAACCACCCACACCCCACCTAGCCCAGGGCTACCTTTGGGGGAACTCTGGTCAGACCTGGGCATCTGTGCTTGTGGGCCTCTGAGAGCTGGGGGTCCTGGAGCGCTCCCCCCACGGCCCCTCAAGTCCTCCCAGCCCCGCAGAGAGCCTGACACTGCTAATCTCCTCCCACAAATGACCTTTCTGACCAGAGAGGTCTGCGATCAGCATCTAAACCCAAAAATGCAGTTAGGGACTAAGACTTGGCTGGGGGGAGCAGGCCTGGCTGGGTGGACTTGGAGGGAGGAGGAGGAAGCCGTCAAGGCATCAGCTGTATTGGCAAAGGGGACAGAGAGACAGGCCAACTCGGCAGGACTTTCTCCGTATTTATTGCTATCTGTCCAAACTCTTCTCTGGGAAGGTCTGGAGCTGGGCCCACTCCGGGGCCCCCACACCGGGGCTCCGCGGGCTCAGGCCGGCCACAGCAGGAGGGGCGCCCAGAGCAGAGCCAGGAGGAACAGCAGTGAGGAGGCGTCTGTCCCATGGGGACCACAGGCCATCACCTGCTGGATCCACCGGAAGTGCTCACTGACGTTGGTGTAGACGCCGGGCCGGTTCGGGCGGCCGCAGCCCACGCCCCAGCTCACGACTCCGACCTGGTACCACACGCTGCTCACTTCACAAACCAAGGGGCCGCCCGAGTCACCCTGGGGAGCAACGGGTGTGAGTCCGGGTGGGGGAGCCACAGGGTGGTGCAGGACCAGGGGAGAGGCCCGAGGGCACGGGACTGTGCATGTGCAAAGTGGGGCAACGGTCCAAACCCCCGGGGGCTGGTGTGTGGTGCAGTTCATGGGAGACCGGGGGCAGGTGGCTCACAGTGGGGCAGTAAGGGCTCAAGTGGTTCCTGTAACTCCGGAGCGGGGGTGGGGCCAGGGAAGGGGGGGTGGGATGTCAGGGCCCAGAGGCCCTGGTGGGGATGGGGGGCCACTCACAAAGCAGGCGTCTTTGCCACCTGCTGCATCGCCAGCGCAAACCATGTCTCCAAAGATGGTATGGCGGACATCGGGTTTCTGGTACAGGTGGTTACACATGGTCCTATTGATGATGGCGATTTGTACTTCCTGGAGGTTGTAGGGGGGCTCCAGCGCTGTTGGGGGGCAGGGAACAGAGAGAGAAGTCAGCTGAGACTCTGACCGCAAGGCAGGCGGCAGGTCGCCCACAGGCCTGGGACGGGGCCGTGGAGCAACCAAGCGTGAATGTGCTGGGCCAGCTCCGCCCAAGACATGGTCTCCGGATCTGGAAGTGGCAGGATGGCCCCCGCCTGAGCCAGTGGGGGACCCCTGGCCGCAGTGTGCACAGGGAGGGACCCACGCTGCGCGGTGGAGGACGGCAAGGCCTCGCTGCAGGGCCCTGCCCACGCAGGTGGAGGAAGAGGAGGTCAGCGGGCAGGCATGGTGGGCACAGTGTCGGAGCGTAGGGCCAAAGCAACCGAACACAGACAGACAGACAGCGCCCGCCCCCAGCCCCGCCTGTGCCCCGGGCTCACACGTGTCCTCAAGGATGTCTCCCCAGCCGGTCACCCAGCAGTCGGTCCTGTTGTCGAACTCCTTGGTGGAGTTGACGACACAGATAGGCTGGATATGCTGCCTGTAGGTGACAGAGGAAGACAGCTTCACCAGGGCGATGTCATAGGGCGCTGACCCCCGGAATCTGGGGTTCACCACAATCCTCTCCACTTGGTAACGGTTCTGGTAGGCCTGCAGGTTCCAGATGGCCGGCGCGGCGGTCAGCTCGCCAAACTGGACGTTCCACGGGAAGGGGTCACTGGCCCTGGAAGAGGAGGCCGTGGTCAGGGGCCTCGCCACCAGGCATCGGAGCTCACCAGGAACCTCTCCACAGGACAGGAGGGAAAACTTGGGGCTTGCCACTACTTGTTTGTCTTGTGTCTGAGAGGCCACCCGCTGGGAGTCCTTCTTCAGGCCCACAGGGTCCCCAGAGAGGCCACACCCACTTCAGAGCCTGGGGCTTCGGGGAGACCAAGCACGAGGGTGGGCGCCTTCCACAGTGTCTGCCCCAGCCAGTCACTCAGTGTGTGCCTCAAAGAGCCCCCTAGGACAGCTAAACTGGGGGAGTGCTGCAGGGGACCCCAATGTGTCAAAGCCGCTTTCCCGAGGAGCCACCCACGGGCCCAGCATCTCCCTTCCCCTCAGGGACCGCCTCCCAAACCTGCGGCTCAGGCGCCCGGGGTGCAACGCTAAGGAAAAGAATGGGAGTGCCATTTGTCCCAAACTGAAAGGACTGTGAAGAGAATGCTCTGGAAGAACATTCCGGAAGCCGTCGACAGGGTGCCCTCTGCAGCACCAAGGGGAACTCAGGGGGGACCCGCGGCCAGGCCTGGGGCCCCGAGACTCACTGTTGAAAGCAGTGGGCCGCCGTGAGCACCCAGCGGCGGTTCAGCAAGCTCCCGCCGCACACGTGGCTCCCCCACAGGCGCAGACTGCCCTGCCACGGCCAGCTGCCCAGCTCCGCGTCCCGGCCTCCCACCACGCGCGTGGGGATCTTCCGGTGGCCGCAGGGCGCTGGGTGGGGACAGACGGACACGCGCCTGAGCCGAGGGCCAGGCCCGCCGCCGGACACAGAGAGAAAGGGCGCCCTGGGCTCGCGGAGGCAGACGCGAACCCCCCGCCCCCGCCCACGTGATCCACGCCCCCAAGACCCCGGCCCTCCACCTACTTGTAAGCACGTTCCACTTGTCGTCGGAATCTGGGGGGAAAGGAAGGAAAGGAAAGGTGAGGGGCCCTCACGCCAGCCCAGGGGCCCTGCGCCACGAGGCGTGCGTCCCGGGCGCTTACCTGCAGTCGGGGTCACCAGGTCGCCATCCGGCCCCGTTGGGGGAAGTTGAGAAGGTGTGGACCCCTGGGTCCCCACATCCGGCCCGAGCTGGCCCAGCCCCGCGAGCCCGGCCCGGGACCACAGCAGCCACAGCAGCAGCGCGCGCATGGCCTCCACTCCCGCCTCCCGGCGCCCCCTCTGCCGCCTCCTTCTCCCGCCACGCTGGGGCGCCCCCTGGGGGCGAGGTGAGGAATGGGCGCCTGCCACCCACTCCCAGCCCGCCCTTCCTGGGCTCAAGGGCTGTTTGGGGACCCAGCCCTTGGTGCCCCCCAGGAATGGCTGGCCCTGACTCCCCTCTTTCTCTTCTCAGGGACCCGGGGGCCCAGGCTACCCCACCCATCGCCCCTTCCTCCACAGCTACTTCTTCCAGGACCAGGACCTGCCCACAGCTGGGGGCCCCATCGCTGGCCCAAGGGCACGTCCTTAGTGGGTGCCCTTGGGGCCTACGTCTGTGCCGGCTGCTGGCACAGACAAGGTGGTTCCAGGCCCCTGGTGGGAAGGTGAGGTCCTGAGGCGGCACCTCCCTGAGCCAGACCCTCTGGTCCCCGTGCCCAGGCTGCCCCCTGGCGGCAGGGCCGGCCCCTCCCTCTGCTGCTGGGTGGAATTTGAAGCTGCTTTTGACAGACATTATTACTGGGCAGAAAGGGAGACAGAGACACCAGGAAGTCCTGCATCCCTGGGTCCCTGTGAGCCTGTTGGGTGGGAGCCCTGGCTGGCTGTGCCTGGTGTGGTGAGGGGGTCTGGAAGGAGGGCTTCCCTAGCATGGAGTCAGGCCATCTCCAAGCAGGGGACCCGGTAGGACACGCAGGATACCGCACATGTCCTCTCTGTGGGAGCCTAGCCCTTGGTTCCAGCTGTGGCCACACCCTCCGTGGTGCCAGGCAGGACGAGAGGGGGCTCCCGGGTGTCTCCGTGAGGTCTGGAGGGTAAACGCAGGGAGCAGAGGCCGGACCTGAGCCCTGCCCACAGCCCTGGGACTGACCCCAGGCCTGCCAATGACCTGAGTCTGAGCCCCAACCTTGCCTCTCATCCCAGTCCCTACCAGGACCTTGGGATTGACTCTAGCCTTGCCAGTGACCCTAGGATTGACCTCAGCCCCGGCTGAACCTGAGAATTTGCCTTTAAATCTGACCACGACTCTGGGTCGGACCCGCAGCCCTCCTAGTGACTTACAAGGCCTATCCCCTGCCCCGTCCACTCCTCCCCCAACCTGGGCTGACCAGCGTCCCAGGCACAGGCAGCAGGCAGGTGACAGGAGCCAGGACACCAAGGCCTTGGCCTCAGCGGCTGGCTGGGTCAGGCAAGGGCCCGGCAAGGTGTCCAGGGGTGCTGCTTCTCCTGCCCCTCGTGCCCATGGGCACCCCTCCCCGAGAGACAGGCTGCTGGGGAGAGTGGGCCTGGAGCCCCCAGCCCTCAGTGTCCCGGTCTGAGAAATGGGGGTGATGGTGTGGGCTATTGTGAGCACCCAAGGACACCCATAAACAAGACCGCTTCCTGCCTGCCTTACCCCAGGGAGGCTGTGGCCCCGAAGGAGGAAAGTGGCCCTGCCAGATCTGCTTTATTGTCCCCAGACAAACAGACGCGCAGAGAGACAGACCCAGGCTGTGGGCTGCAAACGGTGGTTCCAAGAGCGCCAGAAACCCCAGCCATCCCTGAAGCGGGGCTGCACCTGAACTCGGCCTCAGGCGGGTGGACGAGGAGGAGAAGACGCAGGAGACAGGGGCCAGAGAGGGTCCCGGGAGGATCGGGCGGGCGGCAGGGAGCAGGGAAGGGCCTGCGTTGGGGCTGTGGGGGGTGAGACTAGCCAAGCCCCAGGGAAAGAGGGGGGATGTCCCCCAGCTGTCCCGGGAGCAGCCACAGAACAGAGCAGAGGATCATGGCCGCACTTGGAGAGAAGTTTCCAGAGGGAGGAGCTGCGTTCATAATCCACGGGGTGTAGACGCTGACATTGATGTAAACCCCAGGCTTCTTGGGAAGGGCACAGCCAGACCCCCAGCTCACCACCCCTGCCTGAGCCCAGACGCCACCAACGTCACAGACCAAGGGGCCTCCGGAATCGCCCTGGGGAGAAAGAAGTGGTTCCCGTTGAAGCCGAGGGCCACGGCCTGACGCCAGCTGCCTCCTCACACAGGTGGGGCAAGGCTCCCAGCGGGCCCCCGAGTCCCCCACCTCCCTCGGCCACTCTCCGGGCCAGGTCTAGGGGACAGCAAGTCAGTGGCAAAGAACAAGGACTGAATGGGTGTGAGTTCTAAGTATCAGCTCCTTGATAGTAACAATAACGAACATTGAGATGTTTTCGAATTGCATCGTGTCAGCTCCTACATAATTCTGGCCACCACCTAGGAGTTCTCAAACGCCATTTCTGGGAACAAATGAAAAAAAATCATAAGCAGGAAGTATCTATAGATTATCAATGAATCGTGTGAAACTTCAGGTTCTTTTTTTATCTGATAATAACAACATTAATGGAGATGTTTGACCTACTTGCAAGCCAGAAGACTATTTTAACAAGTATATTCCAGTTTATGTATTGCAGTATGTCGGGGGCCTTGACGACACGGTGGTTAAGTGCTCAGCTGTTCATAAAATGGTCTGGCTGCTTGAACCCCCCAGCTACTTGACAAAAGACCAGGCCATCTGCCTCCACAAAGATTAACAGCCTTGGAAACCACACTGGGCTGTTCCACTCTGTCCTCTAGGGGCACTGTGGGTCAGAATAGACTCCAGGCAGTGGGTGTGGCTTGGGCTTTGCTTCTGTGAAGACTGACAGCCTTGGAGACCCTGTGGGCAGTTCCACTCTGTCCTCTAGGGGCGCTGTGGGTAGGAATCAACTCCACAGCAGTGGGTTTTTTATAAGCGTGAGTAGGTTAAGATGTTTCATGGTTTGTAAGTTTTTCTAGATGTATCTGCAGTCTTCTCTTTTATTTTGATTGTAAAAGTAAATCTGTGACGCCGCAGCATGGATAAACCTGGAAAACATCATGCTGAATGAAATGGTTAAGTCACAGAAGGACAGATACTGTGTGATCTCACGAATATAAAATAAACAAATGCAGAAGCCAAAGATTATTAGTGTTCCTCAGGGATGGTAGGGAGGGGAAAGGGAAGCTTGTGTTTGCGGGGCACTGCATATGCTAATGGTGGTGGGGTATTATTTTGGAAAAGGACAGCAATAATGGTGGCCCAACATGAAAAATGTCACCAATGCCCCTGAGCTGTGACTGTGGAACATGTTGTGTTGGTGAATGTCTTGTTGTGTGTTTTCATCACAATGAAAGTAAATAAGTAAATAGATTCATGAAGACATTGAAAATAAGATAAGGAAGGAGTAACATCAGACAAAACAGAATCAAAGGCTACTTGTTATAAGCAGGAAAGATAAGGATATTTTCCATCCATGAAAGCTGTTATCTAACATTGTAAAGATGTAAACGATGTGAGCCTTCGTGGCCCCAACAACATAGTTTTGAAATACAGAGAGCAAATGAGTGGAGTCCCTAGATGACACAAATGGTTAAGCATTTGCAGTGTAGTAAATTACTTAGTGTGGCTTTTCTACCCATAAGTCTTTGTAAACTCCAAGGTGGGAATTGCTATTAGCAACTGAGGAGATCCTGATTTTAAAGTCGCCTGCCTGGGTTATTTCTGTTGGGCGTGGCACAATACAATGTTCTGGGAGGTTCCCACTCTCTCTCACATGCTTAGAGTTCTGATGCTGTGATTGGCTAGTTTGACCACCCTTCCGGGCTCAAAAGGAGGCCTCTTGGAGGCAGAACTCTCTCTGACTGCTGGTGGA
>NW_006921648.1:1426565-1427181 GCF_000298275.1 Orycteropus afer afer
TATAGGTGGGCCTTATCCAATCAGTCGGAAGGCCTTTCGAGCAAAACCTGAGGTTTCCCAGAGGAGAAACTCTGTCACAAGGCTGCAAAATGTATGCCAACTCCTGCCTGACTTTCCAGCCTGCCATGTGGATTTCAGACTTCCAGCCCCCACAACTGTCTGAGCCAGTTCTTAAAATGAATCTTAAAATAATGAAACCAAACCCACTGCCGTCAAGTTGATTCTGACTCACAGCAACCCCTATTGAGTTCCCAAGGCCATGAATCTTTACAGAAGTGAATTGCCTCCTCTTTCCCCTGCGGAGCAAAGGATGGGTTTGAAGCACTGACCTTCTGGTTAGCAGCCAAATGTCTTGCCCAGTAATCTACCAGAGTGCCATTGAAATAATGTGTGTGTGTGAGAGAGAGACAGAGCGAGACACCTTCTTTAAATAAATATCATAGATAGATAGACAGATAGATAGACAGATTCTCTCTGATACGATGATTTTTAAAAGTTGCCATTGGTCTGGGTTGGGGACAGCCCTGGGCTGTGAGGCCCAAGGAAAGAGGTCATCCCAGAGCCAGTATCTGTGGAGGCTGGAGTGGGGCTGAGAGGGACTGAGGATGCATTTGGG
>NW_006921648.1:1430567-1442797 GCF_000298275.1 Orycteropus afer afer
GTAATAGGCCTTGGGTTACTGCTGGTAATCCTGCCTTCCCCTTGTAGGGTTAGAGGAGGTCAGAACATGTGGCCTCCTTGCCGTTTTTGCAGCATTGGACTCCCAACCAAAAGGTTGGCAGTTCAAACCCACCCAGAGGGGTGACTCAAAGTAAGGTCTGTCTGGCGATCTGCTTCCAGGAGGTCACAGCCAAGCAAACCCTGTGGACAAACAAAATCAGAGAAGACTTCCTTCTCCTTGTCAAGCCCCAAATTATCCCAGCAGTTCTTTCTCTAAGGCAGAGGGTGAAACGTTCAGGACTCAAAGAGTCAAGAAACCATCAAAAAACCCAACTATGTTTCATTTAATTCCAACACAAGCTAATATTAACTTAACCGTAGACATTGTAAACACTGGCTTTTCAACTCTCTGTTGATCAAATTTGCTTGTTTCTTTCTTCTCAGAATCCCAAACAATGAACCTCTCTTATCCTAAGCGATTCAGGCAATGAGAAGTTTTTTCATGGTGAAACTCCTTAGGTGTGAATTTTTGGGGACAGAAAGTGGACTGCCTCCCTCTTTGTACAAGATGATTGACAGTGGAGTCATCCGGTTACAACTCCTCTTTCATTCACGGCGTTGAGTGATGGGCTGTTCATGTTCTCTACCGGAAATATGGCTGACTAGAAGCATGCGTAATTTCTCATGGCAGTGAGCAAAAAAGGGAAGTTCCATCAAACAGAATACTTCATGCTTTCATCTACATATTTTGTTTTAACTTTAACCTTTAAAAAAAAATGCTACAATGATTCACAAAATATTCATCATCATAATCTCAGAATGATAAATAATTATATGAATTTAGCTACTTTCTACACTAACCAGTGTCCCAAACCCAAGACTCTGTGGAGATGTTCTGCTCTGTGCACGTGGGGTCCATGAGTCAGGACAGACTGGGTGCCTAGCAGCAGCACTAACAAATAAAAAACTAAAAAATCCAAATTTTTGTTTGAAAGCAAGTAGAGGACAAAAATAAGTGAGGAGAAAATGCAGTCACATTGGCACATTCACTGGCTGAAGTTTTGACCTGAGTCAAGCATTTGGAGTTGCTCAGGATGTCAGCATGTTCACGCAGGTGACCAGCCCAGACCAGTCTGTGGCTGCTCGCTGCCGGGGGAAGGACTCAGCTCCACCTCCCATTGGGAGGAGGAGTTGCCTGGAGGCCAGGCCGGTGGGGAGGGGTACTCTGTCAGCAACAGAGATGATTTAGGAGTTAGGAAGGGTCTCCTGAAGCCCTTCTCCCCCAGCACACAGGCTGGTCAGCTCTCCTTACTGGCCTCCACAACCTCCGCGGAATGGTGTGATGGGGCATCTGAAATCTTGCAGGTAGACCTCTCTCTGGCCCTGGTCACCTCGGCTTCTCAACCCCATGGCCTCTGTCCTGCTCAGATAAGTGTCACAAAGTTCTTTCACTCCACTGATAAGTGCCCAGAGGCACCCCACTCCACCAGCAAGCCTCCTCCTTGAAAGCCCTCAGCTGTCTTGCTCTGCAGCCTGCAAGCCCAGCGCACCATCTCGTCTGTCTCCTGCTCCGCTGCCTCTGCTGTTTCTTCTGGATTTACAGCTCACTCTCTTAGTCTAGGAGGTTCTCAGCACAGAGACCCCAAGTCCAAAAGATGCACTCCACTCTGGGCTCTTCTTGGTAGTAGTGAGGACTTCCTCTTCTGCCTCTGAGAGGGCTCATTTTAAGCTTAGCATGATAAGCAGTTCCCTTGTTAGGATTTCATGCACTTTATTTGCATCATTAACAAGCTATCCAATCCCCATGCTGGGCCACAAGCACCTCATTTGCATATTCCCACCTGGTCTTTGGTGAGAGTTACAATGACTGTGGCTAGAAGGGCCATATTAAGTGATTCACTGCATTGCAACCTTGCATCCTGAGAGCCAGGCCACGCCGCTCCCAGGTGAGCACGGGGAGGGATGGACACCAGGGTGCTGGCTCTCCTTGTGGGTGGTCAGAGACGGTCCCGAGGGACCTCAGCTTTTCCTGTTGAGGATCTGGGGCCTCCTTCAGCTGCTGTGGCTGTTGCTGGGTGCCATCGACTCCAACCCATGGCGACCCCCATAAGGGTCCCTAGACTGTCATCCTCAGGGAAGCAGACCCACAGGTTTTGCTCCTGTCACTGAGTGAGGAGTCACTGGGTGGGTTTGAACCACCAACCTTTCATTCAGCAGCCAAGTGCTTAATCATCGTGCCACCAGAGTGCCTTCCTCCAGCTGCTACCTCCTTGAACAACGAGTCAGCCTCCCACACCCCAGGCATCCTGGTCCCACCTGGTGCACCCCATGGTGGGGGATGGCAGGTGGGGTAGGGGTGCTCAGTAAAAATGCTCCCATCAGGCCCTAGGGTCCGCACTCCCCAGCCTCTGTCACCCCTCCCACAATGCCAAGTAGGTATTTCCTTGGCTTTGCATCTGTGGGGCCTTAGACATGTCATCCACCTTTTGGGGCCTCAGTCCTGGGAGGCCAGGTGGGCAGGTGTCACATATGTGGCCCAGTGCCAGCCTCGCAGCAGGTGCCCGGCCCTGGCAGGGGCTGTTGGTGCTACGATTAGAGCCAGCACAGGGCCTGAGGGTCTGGTCAGGGATCCCAGGCCACACAGGCTTGGGAGGGGCGGGGCCAGTGCACTGGACCCGCCCACGGGCCAGCCTGCCCCTCCCTTCCTCGGCCCCACCCCAGTTTGAGCTGCAGTATCTTCCCTCTTCCTGGAGAGTTTGGGAACTCTGACCCCAAGAAGCAGCCCGGAAGTAGTGCCCAAACTCACCATGGAGCTGGTCCTCGTGGCCACCCTGCTGGCTGTTCTGCCAGGACCCCTGCGGGGGAACGAGACGTCCACAGTGCCTCCATCAGACCTCTCCCGTGCCCAGAAGAGAAACCTGGATTCAGGTAGGACAGACGTGGGGGGAGGGAACAAGCACAGGAGGGTGGAAAGCTGGGGTTCAGGGCCAGGCAGAGCCGGAGTAAGGAGCCCCAGTGGCACTACGGTTAAGTGCTCAGCTGCTAACCTAGCGTTTGGCGGTTGGAACCCACCAGTGAGCAGCTCTGAGGAAGAAAGACCTGGCAGTCTCCTTCCATGAAGCCTACAGCCTCAGGAACCCGATGGGGCAGTTCTCTGTCACTTAGGGTCACTGGGAGTCAGAACCCCCTTAATGGCATCTGATAAGAGCAACCAAGAGCCAGAGTGGTGGGGGGCTAACCCCCTCCCGCTTATAGCCTTGCACTTGGGCAGAACCTCTGAGGGGCCCGGACGTGGGAGCCCAGTGTACTTCCCAACTCTGGCGCCTTCCCAGCCTCCACCATGACCCCAGCGAGCAGGCCCCTGTTGGGAGGGCCCATGGTGTCATGGAGGTGGCACTCAGCTCTGGGTTAGGGTTCAGACTCTCCCCAGGAGGCCCGTCCCAACCACTCAGGCCCTGCCCCTGCCCACTGTGCTTGGCTGAGCAACCAGGCCCCCACCTCTGCCTCTGCCCACCCCCACTTCGGCTGCCCCGCACCCCCCGGGGTCCTCCAAGCCAGGCTTCCTGTTTCACCCTGCCCTGGCGGCAGAGGGGAGGTGAAATCCAGTGCACAAGGGGCGGGTCTGGAGCACTAGAGGGGTGCAGAGGGAGTGCCTGGGTGCTGGGACCCACAGACTCCCCCTGCAGTGTGTGGACGTCCGCAAGTGTCCGGCCGCATCGTGTCAGGGCAGGAGGCCCGGCCCGGCCGGTGGCCGTGGCAGGTCAGCGTCCAGGAGCGTGGGGTCCACGTGTGTGGAGGCTCCCTCATCGGTGAGGACCAGGTACTGACCGCCGCCCACTGCTTTGACCAGTGAGTACCTCGGGGACGGCAGGAAGTCAGGGCTGGCCAGCCCCCCATCCCTACCCCTGACCCCCAGACCCTCATTCTCCCACTGGAACAGCAGCCCTCCACCCCACCCCTCAGCCAGGACGGGAAGCAGGGGCACCCCCTCCCACTCTCCCACCCAGGATGGTCCCGGGCCCCAGGCTCGGTGCGGGGGTGGGGGGAGCAGGGAATGAGACAAGCCCAGCCCTGGCCCCTATTGTCCACTCCTCAGAACTGATCCCCAGAAACCAAGAGCCCCCACCTCAGAGAAGGCCAAGCCTCCAGTTCTCGGCTCACAAGCTGGGTGCCCCAACAAGTTACTCCCCTCCCCGCCCCTGCAAACTCGGGAGAAGATTTCGGGCCTTGTGGGGCTACTGCAGGGACTCGACTCAAGGCCTGTGAACACATTACTTGGTTCCCCCAAACCCAAGGTGTGTCAGCAGTGTTGTGACCCCCACCGCTGGCCCTCACTCCACCCGTCCTTCCACACCCCCAGGAGGCTGCCCCTGTCCGACTACTCAGTGTTGCTGGGGTCCATCTCCTCCTACCCTGGCGATGGGGAACCCGGGCAGCTGCGCAGGGTGGCCGAGCTCACCGTGCACCCCAGCTACTCGGCGCTGGACAACCGCGGTGACATCGCCCTGGTGCAGCTGGCCACAGCCGTCAACTTCAGCGACATCATCCTTCCAGTCTGCCTCCCCCGGCCTGGAGACCCCCTGGGCCCTGGCACGTGGTGCTGGGTCACTGGATGGGGAAAGATAGCCCCGAGTACACGTAAGCGTGCTCCGAGCCGGCGGTGGGGAGGGGCAGGTCCTGGCGGTGACACAGGGGGCTATGGAAGCGACATGGGGGGCTATGGAGGCGACACGGGGGGCTATGGAGGCGACACAGGCCAGCTGTTGAGATATGACCTCCCCAGGGCATCAGCAGCCCACCCCCCAGACTCCCCAGAGGCCCCCACTCCGTCCTCTGAAGTGCTGGCTGGCCTGGGGCACATGCCCACTCCGATTGGCTAGTGCCCGAGCCACAGATTCAGTGACGTAATTCCTGTGTTGGTACCCAGTACACATCCAGCGTAGTGGGGCTTGTTGGTGTTGTGATGTCTGGGCCGGGGGCCTGGCCAGGGAGTCCAGACCATGAAAACCAGGAAGAGGCCGGGTCCTTGTGCCCAGGGGCAGCCCCCGGGCAGCCTGGCTCCTTCCTTCTGAGCCCCACCCCTCTTGAAGGAAGAGTTTGAGCGCAGAGTCAGAGTGCTCGGCCCGATTACGGTCAAGGTGACCTCTGCCACCTGCTGACACCTGACTTCCTCATCTGCCAGCGAGGTGTCCGGGTGCCAGCTCATGGGTGATGGGGGCGGTGTTCAGGGAAGGGTGCATTTCTGGCACTCCCATCTGGACCAGGCCAGAGTGGGCAGGGAGCAGTGCTCAGCGAGCTTCAGCCTCTGTGCCCACCACTGGGGCCTTGTCATCGGCAGTCACCTTTGTGAAATGTCCAAAGTTGAGCTGTGAAAAGGGCAGGGTCCCAGGGGGCCAGAGCCAGGCCCCCGCCCGCTGGGCGTCGTCCCCCCGATGCCGGAACCCACGGAGGTTCCCGCCACCCGTGTCGACCCTCACGTCCTCCTGGTGGTGGTTGCTGTTGTTTTGGTTTTGGTTGTTTTTCATTCCTGACTCACGGCGACCATTGTGTGTCAGAGTAGACCCGTGTCCCTCATGTCGGGTTTTTCAATTTATTCTTGCTGTTGTGGAGAACACACGTGCAGAATGTGCGCCGACCAAACACCTTCACCACGTCCGGTCAGTGCCGGGGATCACCGGTACACGGTGCAGCTGAAACGAGACAGGGGGGCTCCCCATCCGGCACGACGTCCAGGCCTGTGCAGAGACCCCAGGCCCTGAGCGCTGAGAAAGGAAGCGTTGTTGCAGGCCAGCGACCAAGGAGCGTGGAGGCTGTCTCAGATCAAGTTCCCCGAGGCGGGAGAGCTCAGGGCTGAAGTAGGACTCGGAATAGGGCAGTTAGGAATGTGCACGGGCTCTCTGGGAACTCGCTGACTATGCATTAGGCTCATTAGCATGGCAGGGAGTGCAGTGTTGTGGCCACCGAAGCATGTGTTTTTCAGGTTGGGACACAGCGGGCACTTGGCTGCTGTCTCAGCCCTTGAGGTAGGGCCACCAGGAGCAGGGCATTCTCACGTTGCTTCAGGCCGTGCGGTCAGGCTACCAGCAGGGGGCAGTCTTAACAACCATTCGTTCTCTCCTGAGCGGTTCCTCCGCCATGGACATAAAGTCACGGCTCCCTGAGGTCCTACCTCATCTCTCCGGTTGCTGTGGTCAATCCGATCCTGTATGGATAGATCTTAAAAGAGTATGATACTCAAGCAGACTTTTTTTTCCCAAAACTGAGGTGTGAGTCACATAACATGCACTTCTTGATTTTTAAGTGAACAATCTAGGCTCTTAGTGCACTCACAATTTGTGTGACCACCACTTCTCTCAACTTCAAATCTTTTGCACCTCCCCCTTCTCAGTTTTTCCAGCAGCTTCCCTCTGGGGCTCAGATTCCACATCCGTGACACGGAGGTGACACGGACACAACTTGCCACTTGGGGTGTTGTTGTTGTTGTTGTTGTTTGCTGTTGAGTCAGCCCCGACTCATAGCGACCCCTCCTTGGGTTTCCGAGGCAGTACCACTTGGGGTAGTTGGCAGGAATTCATGCGCACAAACTGGCACCTGAGGACTGGCACCCGAGATGGCTTTGGGTGGCTGGTCCATTGGGTGGGGGCATGTGGGAACAGCCCAGCAGGGCCCAGGAGGAGCCTGCCTCAGGGCTGTGGCCACCCTCTGAACCTGCTCCTTGTACCCACCCAGCCCTCCCGCCACCCTTCACCTTGAGAGAGTTGTCACTGCCCATCATCGACACCCAGACCTGCGAGGCCTACTACCAGGAGGGTTCCATTTCCAGCCAGGGGCCCATCATCCAAGATGACATGTTCTGTGCCGGCTTCGAGGAGGGCCAGAAGGACGCTTGTGGGGTGAGCGGGGGAACCCACACCACCTCATCTCCCCACACTGCGGGGCCGGGGTCCTTGCTCCCCATCCCACTGGGGACCCCCAGGGCAGCATCTCTTCCTACAAGGGTCCATTCAAGAAGGAAGGAGACACTCCTAGGTCTTGTCTCCCAAGTCCACGCTGCTTCCTGGCGACCCCGTGTGGGTCACAGTAGAACTGCACGTCACAGTTTTGTTTTTTAATCTGTCTTTATTTTGCTGTTGCTGGGAACATACACCCAGAACACACGCCAGGTCAACCGTTCCTGCACGGACAGCGCGGTGACCCTGATCCCTTCTCGCGATGGCACAGCCCTTCTCACAGTGCTTCTCTGGGTTGCTCCTGCCCGACGCCCGTCAGCTCCCGGCCCCTAGTGCTCTCTCTGAGCTCTCAAGCGGCTGTTGTCACTTTGATCCCATAGCACAGCCACGGGGCTTGCAACAGCTGGTTTTTCAGAAGGTCTTTCTTCCCAGGCCCCTTGGGGTACCCTTGAATCCCCCCCTTGCAGTCAGCAGTCGGGCACACTCATCGTTTGCACCACCAGGGACCCCCCCCCTTTCAGATATCATAGAAATACGGTCAGGACATGCAACACCCCTAAAGCTTTGTCGTTGGGCCTGAATTTTTTTTCTTTCCGCAAGTTAACATGCAGAGCCCTTGCACGTATTTTCCTGAGCAGGTCACACTTCTGAGCTGGGTTGGGTTTGTATTTCCTCAGCTGCTCCTATAAACACCTATCTGCAAAGCAAGCTTCTGCTCACTTCTCCTCTGAATAGAGCTTCATCTAAAACGAGAACTTTCTTTTCTCACCCAAAGCAAAGCCAACAGCAGCGTGGCCACACAGACCTGCTCCTCAGAGCCTCGAGTCTGAAAGATGCGGCACCCTTTTCCTTTTATAGATAGATAGATAGATAGATAGAGATATACATATATACACATATATAGGAGCTCGGGTAGCATAGTGGCTAAGGCCCTTGACTGCTAGCTGACCCCTCGATCTCACACGCCAGATGGTTGTCATGACCACACACGCTCTCAGTATTATTTTCTTCCCCTTCTTTGTTTTATGTAGTCATTGTCTTCTTGGTTATTATTATTATTATTAAAAGCTCTAACTATTGTACAGAGCAGACACACCAGTAAACAAATTCGTTAACACTGTTCAGGGCCACCTTCCATCATCACTTGTTAGTAACGTTGCTAAAAGGGCAGGGGGTGGCATCTTCCGACCTCCGGGAACTTTACGAGCAGAAGACAGAACCACCCTCAGCAGCCCAAGGCTGATTCCTATGAGGCCAAACATGCCACCACCCTCTAGCCTTTTACCAACTCTGATACCAACCATCCCTCTCATGACACTTGCTTCTGTGCTGGGTTCGAAAATGTGTTGCAGACAATACTCACGATGATGGGGTTTATTAGGGAAGGAACAGGCTACAGGTGAGGTTCCGGAACGTG
This sequence comes from Orycteropus afer afer, assembly GCF_000298275.1. NCBI lineage: Eukaryota > Metazoa > Chordata > Mammalia > Tubulidentata > Orycteropodidae > Orycteropus > Orycteropus afer. The sequence goes on from NW_006921648.1 coordinate 1,438,934, forward strand.
CTCAGGAGACAGTGCTTCCCTCAGGACAGTGTCCTCCCTGCTGTGCCCTCAGGCTCGCCTCTCTGGCCCTTGGCCTCTTGGCCTGGCCTCCGCCCTGCTCAGGCAAGTGTGTTACAAAGCTCTTTTAGCTCTGTGGATAGGCACACCTACGTGCACCAACTCCGCCAGCAAGCCTCTTGTCCAAGGGCACACACCTTTCCCTCCGTGGGCCAGGTCAGCCTGCTGCTGTCTCGTGCCTCTGGGTCCCACTGCCACTGTCTCTGCCAGGGCAACTCTCTCTGCCGGGCGTGTCTCTCCCTGCCGGGCATCTCTCTCTGACGTGAGTCTCTGCCAAGGAGGTCTAGCGCCAGGATCTCGGGTCCAAAGACACACTCCACTTCACCCCAGCTCTTCTCTCTTGATGGCAGTGAGATCCCCTCTCTACCTCTAGGAGGGCTCATTTTAAGCCTGGCAGAGTGACAAAACTAACCAATCCCAACACCAGAGTTCTCCACACCTTATGTGCATGGTCCCACCCAGTAATCCTGTGGGACTTACAAAGACTATGGCTAGAAAGCCATACCCACAGATGTTCACGCCTGGACCAGTGGCAGAAGGAAACGGTTCTGGAAACAAATCCACAGATTCTGTTCACGTGGAGAGACTGTGGCATGAACGGCAACCTGTGAGCACTGAACTGTCCAGTCCTCTTGAACTGTCCAATTGTTTAACGTCCCTGCTGTCCTTCACCAACTGGATATGAAAGCTTTTCGTATTCCTTTTCCTGGTTGGGAACACTGACATTCTATTTAGAAAACAGGCCATCCCATTGGCCAGGATTTCCTCCTCTTAATTCCCAGAGCAGCCACCCCTGCCATTTTCCAGGACAACTCACCCATTGATCCTCCTCTGTCCCCTAGACCTGGCCCGGAGAGTGGCCAAGGGAGGTGGGGGACTCGGGGGCCCGCTGGGAGCCTCGCCCCACCTGTGTGAGGAGGCAGCTGGCGTCAGGCCGTGGCCCTCGGCTTCAACGGGAACCACTTCTTTCTCCCCAGGGCGATTCCGGAGGCCCCTTGGTCTGTGACGTTGGTGGCGTCTGGGCTCAGGCAGGGGTGGTGAGCTGGGGGTCTGGCTGTGCCCTTCCCAAGAAGCCTGGGGTTTACATCAATGTCAGCGTCTACACCCCGTGGATTATGAACGCAGCTCCTCCCTCTGGAAACTTCTCTCCAAGTGCGGCCATGATCCTCTGCTCTGTTCTGTGGCTGCTCCCGGGACAGCTGGGGGACATCCCCCCTCTTTCCCTGGGGCTTGGCTAGTCTCACCCCCCACAGCCCCAACGCAGGCCCTTCCCTGCTCCCTGCCGCTCGCCCGATCCTCCCGGGACCCTCTCTGGCCCCTGTCTCCTGCGTCTTCTCCTCCTCGTCCACCCGCCTGAGGCCGAGTTCAGATGCAGCCCCGCTTCAGGGATGGCTGGGGTTTCTGGCGCTCTTGGAACCACCGTTTGCAGCCCACAGCCTGGGTCTGTCTCTGCACATCTGTTTGTCTGGGAACAATAAAGCAGATCTGGCAGGGCCACTTTCCTCCTTCGGGGTCACAGCCTCCCCTGCGGTAAGGCAGGCAGGAAGCGGTCTTGTTTATGGGTGTCCTTGGGTGCTCACAATAGCCCACACCATCACCCCCATTTCTCAGACCGGGACACTGAGGGCTGGGGGCTCCAGGCCCACTCTCCCCAGCAGCCTGTCTCTCGGGGAGGGGTGCCCATGGGCACGAGGGCAGGAGAAGCAGCACCCCTGGACAGCTGCTGGGCCCTTGCCTGACCCAGCCAGCCGCTGAGGCCAAGGCCTTGGTGTCCTGGCTCCTGTCACCTGCCTGCTGCCTGTGCCTGGGACGCTGGTCAGCCCAGGTTGGGGGAGGAGTGGACGGGGCAGGGGACAGGCCTTGTAAGTCACTAGGAGGGCTGCGGGTCCGACCCAGAGTCGTGGTCAGATTTAAAGGCAAATTCTCAGGTTCAGCCGGGGCTGAGGTCAATCCTAGTGTCACTGGCAAGGCTAGAGTCAATCCCAAGGTCCTGGTAGGGACTGGGGTCAATCCTGAGGTCATGGGCAGGGTTCAGGGTAGGTCCTAGGATGATGGGCAGGGCTGGGTTCAGTCCAGGGTCATGGGCAGGGCTGGAGTCAATCCAAGAGTTATGGGCAGGGCTGAGGTCAGGCCTGTGTGGCTGAGTTGGGGTGGGGGTTTTGCCGACTCACACATCTGGGCCTGACGACACTCCCTCTCCCCCAGCCCCTCATCTCTCAGAGGAGCCTGGGAAATGTGAGACGAGAGAAGGCAAGTGGGGGCCGGACGCAGTGCTCCCCAACAGTGGCAGGAGGAGACGGGAGGAAGGCAGGCTGAGCCCCACTGGGTAAGGGCCCCTGTGTCCCCCCTGGGCCGGCCCTGCAGCCCACGCCTGGCTCCCCGTCCCCTGCTGACTCAGGGTCACTCCCTCCAGTGGGTCCCACTGCCCTGAGTCACAGGGTCCTCATTCCAACCCCAGGGCCCCTTGGGTGGACCACCAGGGCCACAGCCTTGGTCGTCACACACTGACCCATCACTGTGTGCCAGCCAGCTGGATGCCGTGCTCGGTGACCAGTGGAGCTGCCCGGGGAGGAGGATGGGAGCCCTTCAGCCATCACCCAGAAGACCCCTCCTCACATGCCACACAGCCAGGCATGTAAACTTGAACTTCACCCTCCACCATCTCCAGGCCCCTCCTTCTGTAGGCTGCTGTGAGAAGGGCCCTACTAGAGGCACATGGAGCTCTGGACGCTGACCTGTCCAGGTGATGACCACCCTGGCCCCGGCCACAGGGCTTTACAGGAGACAGGCCCAGACCCGAGTGCCTGTGTCTAGTAGTTAAGGTTGTATATCAACTTGGCTGGGCCTGGTTGAATGGCTGGGCAGCTGGTGGTAGTTATTCCCCATGATGAGACTGGCAATCAACTCCATGGTGGGATCTACCACAAGCAGCTGAGTAGCTGTTTTGGGATGTGGTCTGCTTCCTGTATATAAGGAGAAGCCTTGGGGATAGTCTCTAGCCTATGGCTTGAACCCTGCATGTAGCCGTGTCGTTGTTCAGCAGCCTGCCATGCCCTGCCAGTCTGGGGACTTCACCTGGACTTGAATTAGTGGCCTGTCGTGTGGTTTGGCAACATCTGGACTGTGCCTTTTTACTTGTCAACCTTGGGCTTGTCAGCCTCAGCAGCCAGCAGCTGTCTGAGTGAAGAGAAGCCTCCAGCTTCAGTGGGCCGGGAGCAGGAGGCAGAGCTGAAGCCCAAGGTTGAGGGGCTTTCACCCAGCCCCTAGAGCCTGGCACTTTGAACTCAGACTTAAAGCCTCCAGACTGTAAGAGAATAAACTCTTGTTTGTTAAAGCCATTTCATCTGTGGTGTATTTCTGTCAGAGCAGCACTAGGGAACGAAAACAATGTAGTACCCAGGGAAACATGCCCCATGCCATGCCGAGGGGGCCCTGTTCCCATCCAGCCTGGCCTCCCACTGACCCTCTGTCACTGGGTCCCTGAGCTGAGCCCACACCCACTGCCCACTGGTCTTGTCTTTCTCAGCAGGGAGGCTGCAGAGGGAGCTGGAGGGCCAGCACCACTGCCCAGCGCTGCCCACCCAGAGACACCCGGGAGCCCCCTCTCGTCCTGCCTGGCACCCCAGAGGGTGTGGCCAGCCCCCTCCCGGCCTGCCTGGCACTACGGAGGGTGTGGGCACAGCTGGAACCAAGGGCTAGGCTCCCACAGAGTGGACATGTGCGGTATCCTGCGTGTCCTACCGGGTCCCCTGCTTGGAGATGGCCTGACTCCATGCTAGGGAAGCCCTCCTTCCAGACCCCCTCACC
>NW_006921648.1:1443469-1482889 GCF_000298275.1 Orycteropus afer afer
CTGCTGCTGTGGCTGCTGTGGTCCCGGGCCGGGCTCGCGGGGCTGGGCCAGCTCGGGCCGGATGTGGGGACCCAGGGGTCCACACCTTCTCAACTTCCCCCAAAGGGGCCGGATGGCGACCTAGTGACCCCGACTGCAGGTAAGCGCCCGGGTCGCACGCCTCGTGGCGCAGGGCCCCTGGGCTGAGCATCAGTGCCCACGTAAGGGCCCCTCACCTTTCTTCTCTCCGCCTGCCCCCCCCCCCCAGGTTCAGGGACGTGGAACGTGCTCACGAGTAGGTAAAGGGCAGGGGGGCAGGGGCGGGCCTGCAAGTTAAGGGGCGGGCGAGGGTGGTCCTCCTCCCCGCTAGGACGCGGGAAGAGCGCCTTTGCTCTGCGCGTCCCTCGAGTTCAGCCGCCTTTCCGTCTGTCGGTCCCAGCGCCCTGCGGACTCCGGAACATCGAGGCGCGCGTGGTGGGAGGCCAGGACGCAGGGCGCGGCTTCTGGCCGTGGCAGGGCAGCCTTCGCTGGCAGAGAAACCACCGGTGCGGAGCCAGCCTGCTCAGCCACCGCTGGGCGCTCACAGCCGCGCACTGCTTCCAACAGTGAGTCTGCGGGCGGGTCCCGGGCGCGCGCTCCGCGGTTGCACGGGGGCGCGGCCCTGGCGTCCTTTGAGCCCCGGGCCTGGCTGTAGTCGGTTACACCCGAGTTCCCACTGGTGCCCCTAGAGGGAGCCATAGGGTCTCTTCCAGAATGTTCTTCCAGAACCTATCCATGCACATCTGTGCGCGCGGTGTTTTAGCTGTAAACAGATGGCACCACTATCCTTTTCCTTATCCGTTCCATCCAGTGTCGGCTTACCCAATATGCCAGTAAGCACCGGCTTGCTTGTGCTACCTTATCTGTAGCGAACAATCTCCCATTTCAGCACATCAGAGATTCTGCATCTAGGTGGGGCCGGCATCTGTCTCTCTCTTGACCCCACAGCACCTTCCTACACAATCAAAGTCAGCCAGGTAAACGGAAGCTCACCATGCCCCTTCCTAGTCTACAGTGAAGTTTCACGTGAGTTTCACCATAAGGCAGTGTGTCTACCTTGCTTACTGGGTAATCCTCAGTGATTCCACCGCAGGCACCTGGAACGCAGGTGGGGAAGCAGGTGCCTGGTGGGGTGGCTCCTCAGGAAAGCGGCTTTGACACGTTGGGGTCCCCTGGAGCACTCCCCCACTTTAGCTGTCCTAGCAAGCTCTTTGGGACCTTTGGTGGTGTAGTGCCTAAGGCATTTGTCTGCTGACCAGAAGGCTGGTGGTTCAAACCCACCAGCCACTCCTCGGAAGGAAGGTCAGGCAATCTGCTTCCATAGAGATACTGCCTTGGAAACCCAAGGAGGGGTTGCTGTGAGTCAGAACCAACTTGATGGCAGGGAGTATTGGAGTTAGAGGGCTCTCCGAGGCAGAGACTGGCTGAGTGACTGGCCGCAGCAGACGCTGGGGAAGGCGCCCACCTTCCTGCTCAGTGCCCCTGAACCTCAGGTTCTGAAGCGGGTGTGGCCTCTCTGGGCTCCTGCCATTTCCACAGGGGACCCTTTGGCCCACCCAAGGACTCCCAGAAGGTCTGCCTCTCAGACACAGACAAGCAAGTCGTGGCAACCCCAGAGTTTTCCCTCATGTCCCCTGGAGAGGCAGGTCCCCGGTGGCAGGCCCCTGACCACGCCCTCCTCGGCCAGGTCCAGGGATCCATCAGACTGGAGTGTGCAGTTTGGGGAGCGAACTGCGCAGCCATCTTTCCTGAACCTGCGGGCCTACTACAACCGTTACCGGGTGGAGAAGATCGTGCTGAACCCCAAGTTTCAAGGGTATTCACCCTTTGACATCGCCCTGTTGAAGCTGTCGTCCTCCGTCACCTACAGAAAGTACATCCAGCCCGTCTGTGTCGTGGACTCCACCGAGAGGTTCCAGAACAGGACTGACTGCTGGGTGACCGGCTGGGGGAAGATCCAAGAGCGTAAAAGTGAGGCGAGGGGACGAGCGTGGGGGTTGGGGTGCTGTCCGCGTCCACTCGTCCAGCCACTCCAGCCCCCGCAGCCTCTCTGGGGTGCTCAGGCGCCCCTGGGCCTCCCGCTGGCCCACCCCGCTTCCCCCCTCACCTGCTGGTCTCGTGTCCCTCCACAGAGTATGTGGGCAGCAGCATGCCTTGGAGGGGTGGCCAGCTCAGCCCAGCGCCGCACCCCAGCCTGTTTCTCGCTCTGTAAAAGCGGGGATGGGGATTTCGGGGCCTGTCAGGGAGACCACAGGTGTTCGTTTTTTCATGCATACATTGCAGTTAAATTCGGGGTGCCCCCACCCCGAGTCCCGCGGCTCCCTCCTGCTCTCTGTGTCTGCCCTAGTTCACCTCGACTTCCCTGGAAGTTGGAGCCCATTGCTCCGTCAGCCCCCAGGCTGGCAGGGACCTGACACCTGGTCATCTCTCAGCACAAATGCCCCAAGGACCCTGAGGCCTGCATTCTGATGGGCACCCTCCTTTGCCTGCAGTGACCCCTGCCCCGTGCTCCCGTGACCCATCCCAGCTTCCCTAGAATGACCACGGCTAGAGCTGCTGCCTGCCGCCTGCCCACCAGGCCCTATCGTTCTGGGCGCCAGGAGTGATCAAAGCCAACTCTCTGCTCCTCCCAGAACTCACTTTAGAGTGAGGTCGGGTTGGGAATGTTTTTATACCCATTTTCTAGACGGTGAAACTGATGTTTAGTGAGCTATGAGGGCCCAGGACTAATAAATAGAGAGGTGTCACTGGCTCCGAGAGGGAGAGAGACGTTCCCGAGGTCACACAGCTGGAATTAGGGAGGACTCCCTGCTAAATCTGCCTCCCCCTAGAGTTAGAGGGAACATGTAAGTGCTCACATAGGCCTGCACAAGGTATGAGCACTGCAAAGGGTGAGTGGGTACAACTCTGTCTGCCTGGGCCTGGACCCTGCAGCCAGACCTCGCCATCCGCCACACCCCAGCGTGCGGCCCCTCCAGTGCACGCCGTGGCCGGGGGTCCCCTGCTGGCTCGGGCAGGGGCCATCCTGCCATTTACAGATCAGGAGACCACGTCTTGGGCAGAGCTGGCACAGCCTGTCCACCCTCGGGCGCTCCGTGGCACTGCTGAGTGCCCCTGAGGTGTGGGTGCCCGTGAGAGCTGGGGACGAGAGCCCCGCCCCAGCCCTGGGGGTGTCCCACCGCCCACCCTGCACTCAGAGTCTCAGCTGACTTCTCTGTCCCCTGGCCCCCAACAGCACTGGAGCCCCCCTACAACCTCCAGGAAACCCAGATCTCCATTATCAACAACACCATGTGTAACCACCTCTATCGCCGGCCTGATTTCCGCTCCTTCATCTGGGGCGACATGGTCTGTGCAGGCACAGAGGACGGGAGCAAAGACGCCTGCAACGTGAGTGCCCCACCCAGCACCCCCACACGGCCCAAGAGGCACCCTCACTCGCCCCCCCAGCTGGCCGGCCCCATGGTTTTCATAAAACTCACCAGCAGCCCTTTTTCAGAAAAAAATCATATTTATTGTGTTTTTGGTGAAGGCTTACCCAGCAGTTCAGGTTCCTGTTCCACAGGTTCTGCACAATCAGATTGCCCAGTGATATGGTCACAGCCTGCATGTGGGCACACCTTCTCATTACTGCCGTTCTGGTTGTCCTGTTTCCATTCATCTAGTCTCCTGGCTCCTTTATAGTCTCGTCTTTGTTCTAAAGTCATTGTTGGCAGTTTGGTCTCGTAGGTTGTTTCTTAAAAGGGCCCCATGCTCACCAGGATGTGACTTTGTGAGTCACTCTACTGTAGGAGCTCTGGTAGCATAGTGCCTAAGGCACTTGACTGCTAACCAGAAGGCTCGCGGTTCAAACCCACCAGCCACTCCTCGGAAGGAAGGTTAGGCAATCCTACTTCCGTAGTGATACTGCCTGGGAAACCCAAGGAGGGATCGCTATGAGTCAGGGCCGACTCAACGGCACATAACGACAACAACAACTACTACTGTTCAGCTAAAAGGCGACCTCAGGGACGAGTTCAAGGTTGAAAGAGTATTTTGGGGCGATGGTCTCGGGCATTCCTCCAGTCTCAAGGCTTTAGTGACTAAGAGGGTTCCGCCCACCCCACTTCTCCACCCCTACCCCTACCCACCCCCCATGATGGTTCCTCGCTAATCCTCGCGGCAGCCCCAGGAGGCGCTGGTTCCAGCATACCATCTGGGGCGGCACGGTTCGTGCTGGCAATCCAGTGGGTGGCAAAGATGCCGCTTTGAGAATGGCCCCACCCTCCTCCCCCAGCTTCACTCCCGTCCTGGACGGAGTTCGTTTTGGAAACCAGTTGAGCCCTTACTGCCCCACTGTGGGCCACCTGCCCCTGGTCTCCCATGAACTGCACCCCACACCAGTCCCAGGGGGTTCAGCCCCCTGCCCTCGGGCCTCTCCCCTGGTCCTGCACCGCCCCACGGTGCCCCCACCCGGGCTCATACCCGCTGCTCCCCAGGGTGACTCGGGCGGCCCGCTGGTCTGCGAAGTGAGCAGCGTGTGGTACCAGGTCGGAGTCGTGAGCTGGGGCGTGGGCTGCGGCCGCCCAAACCGGCCCGGCATCTACACCAACGTCAGTGAGCACTTCCGGTGGATGCAGGAGCTGATGGACCATAGTCTGGCTAGGACGGACACCTCCTCGCCTCTGCTCCTCCTGGTTCTGCTGCGGGCGCCCCCGCTCCTGTGGCCGGCCTGAGCCCACGGAGCCCCAGCGTGGGGGCCGCGGAGCGGGCACGGCTCCGGACCTTCCCGGAGAAGAGCTTGGACAGATCGCAGCAGTAAATAAGAAGAAAGCACTGCTCAGCTGGCGTCCCTCTGTTGCTCTGTCCTCTTGGCTAATAAACACAGGACCTTCTTGAACTTGATGCCTTGTGGCTCCCTCCAGTCCACCCGCCAGGCCTGGCCCTCCCAGCCCAGTCTTTTCAGGGTTTGGATGCTGAGAGCAGACCCCTCTGGTCAGTTTGATCAGAAGGATCATTTGTGGGAGATTAACTCGGTGGGGTCCCACACGCACAGATGCCACAAACTCCTGCTCTGACTACGGTTCCCCTAAAGGCAACCCTGGGCCTGGCTGGGATGAGCATGCTTTATTGGGGTGATCCCAGGAAGCACAGGTGAAGAAAGGGGACATGTGGCCGGGGAGGAAGAAATGGCAGCTGAGTACACAAAGGTCGCCACGTAGCACTTGACGCACAGCGCACCACCCACTGAGAAGCCCGGTGCAGAGCATTTCAGCAGTGCCCCCTGGAGGATGGGTGGGGGATCTGTTTCTCCCTTGACACCCCCGGGGTGGAGGCTGCCCTGGGGTCACGGACTCAGCCCCTTCACCCGAGGAGGTCCAGGTGAAGCCTTGGGGAAAGGACCATGACCATGAGTGTGCGAGGTGCCAGCAGGGTCCTAGTAGTCCGTCCAGTGCACTAAAACATTTTCACAGGAGTGCCAAGTGTGTGAACCCATGGGCTGGGGGGGGGGGAAGGGTGCGGGGCCATGAGAAGCTGTCTCTGCACCCCTCCTCTCCTCTCCCAGAATATGCAGCCCCTCCCCACCTCCCTGCTGACCCTGGAGCCTGCCGGGCTGCAGCCTGACTCCGAGGCCATGGCCCGGGGAGAGGTGGACAGAGGGGACGGCAAGGGTGCCTGAGGCTGCCCCCTCCATCTGCATCCACGTGAGGGCTGGATCTCTGCCCGGCCCTCAGCCTGCTGCCCCCCGCTGCCAAACCAGGTCACCCGCCCTCCCTCCCAAACACACCCTCAGGCCCCGCTCTGCTCTGGGCTCTGTTCTGAGCACTGGGGACAGGTCCTTTCCTCTCTCGTGCAGGAGAAGCGGACAGATGTGCCCCAACCTCCAACACACGTCAAACCACAGAGGAGGTCCAGCCCAGGCAGGGAGCTCTGAAGCCCCCACAGGGAAGGTGATGACCCAGAGGGCTGAGGGAGGATGGGGGGGGTGATGAGGCAGAGGGCCTTCTGGGTAGCAGACACGGTGCGCGCAGAATCCAGGGACCACAGGGAGCTCAGGACACTGGCGTGACCTGAGAAGGGACTGAGCACGCAGGGCATCACCCGGACCCAGTCCGTCTTGGCCCCAAGAGAGGAGGGCAGTCCCTGCCCTGTCCCCAGGTCCTCCGGCCTCGTCCTACACCAGCAGCCTGGCTTTGCGTAGAACTGTCCCCCGAATTCAGGTCTGCTCCTGCCTCCAGTTGCACAGGGGTGCCACCAGCTTGGAAACGGCCCTTCTCCACTTTGCGCTGCCCAGCCCCGGGATCGTGGTGTGCAGCCTCAGGCTGGCACTTTCTGCACAGAACCGTACCACCCACGAGGTCCAGGGGCCCAGCAAGCAGGGAGCCCGGCTCTGGCTTGGAGCTGAGCTGCTAAGGACCCTTCCCAGAGCTTCCGGGCCCGACCACAGCCACCTCGCCACCCTGCCGCCCCAGACCTGGGCTCCCACCCCAGATCCCAGCACCGTGGCCCTAGCCAGGCTTCCTCTGAAAAACTCAGGTATCTGGAACAAAACTCAAAATCATTGAAAAAAAAAAAAAAAAAACCAGGTTTGCTGGCCTGATGGAGCCAGGGAGACCCCTGAGACTATGGTCCCTCGTTCCCCTTCAGGTCTGGAATTGAACCCACTCCTGTGGCTTCCAGCCAAACAATAGACAGGCATAAGAGCTGAACATTTACATCAGGTAGACACAGGCCTTGGAGAGATCACTCGTGGGAGAATAGAAGGGCAGTGTATGCACAGGGAGACAGCTGGGGGGGGGGCAGGAGTGCATGGGAGGGAAGGACTCAGGGAAGAGGTAACTATGGGGAGGAAGTGGGAAGAGAGCTGCTACTCTGTAGGGAATTGCAGTCAATGTCATGAAATAAAATGTGTACGAACTGCTGTATGGAAAATGAATTTGCTTGGTTAACTTTCACCCAAATCACAATAAACATTAAAAAAGAAAAACTCAGACATCCCTTTCCTGCAGGTCCAAAAGCCCGGCTGAAAGCATCTTTGTTCCAGGTTGGGCAGGTGAAACCGAAGGCACGCCCACACCCCTGGCCCCGCTGGGCCTCCGCCCCCTCCCGGCCCTTTAAGCCCCCAGGCCCGCCCCTCACCCAGTCAGCCGGCAGTGCACCAGGTGGGAAGGTGAGAACGGGCACAGGGGCTGCCAGGGGCCGTGGCTGCCTGGGGCCTAAGGTCAGCTGTGCAGCAGCGGAAACAGTGGAGTGGATGGGGGTGGCGGGGAGGGGGTCATGAGGCCGAAGCTGCGTATTTAGCCGGAGTGGTGGCCGGCGGCCTGCACAGGGGGCCTGGGCCACAGGAGGAGGTCCGGACCAGGAGCTGAGGGCAGACAGAGGGGCTCTGGACACTGCTGCTGGGGCCAGCATCCTTCGTCTTCTGACCTCTGCTGGTTCCAGGCTGGGGTCCAAGCCCTGAACGGTGCCACCCTTCCCCAGCTCCACCCTAAAGACAGAATGAGTAGGGTATCAGGCCACCAGGTCCTGCTCCTACTGCTGCTGGGTGAGTGGGGACGGGGACTGGGAGGGCTGGCCACGGAGACCCTGCCCCTCTCTGCCACTGATCCTGGGCTCTCTAGACCCCGGGTGCCTGTCTGCGCGTCGTGAGCATATAGGGTCTGGGGAGGGTTAAAGCAGGTGACGGTCGCACAGAGCCTGCCACGAAGTCACCGCACCAGTGGCAGCCACCCTCATTCCTAATCTCTGACCCCCCTCCGCCCCGCGCGATACCTGACACCAAACCCCATAATCCAGTGTACTGGCTTCCTTCTCCAGGAGCTGCCAGGACCCGGGAAACCACAGGTAAGAAAGCCTGGCGCCTGGCTGCCCCGCCCTCCCTCCCCGCCCGGGGACCCAGTCCTCCCCCACCCTCGGCCCCACTTGTCTCCTGCAGCCTGCGGGCAGCCCCGCGTGTCCAGCCGGATCGTGGGGGGCCGGGACGCCCGGGACGGAGAGTGGCCGTGGCAGGCGAGCATCCAGCACCGCGGGGCGCACGTGTGCGGGGGCTCGCTGGTCGCCCCGCAGTGGGTGCTGACGGCGGCGCACTGCTTCGCCAGGTCGGCAGGGGGCGCGCCCCATCGCCCTCGGGCTCGGTGAAGCAGGGGAGGGGACGCCACCTGGCGGAGGCGTGGGGTGGCGGCGACGCGGTCCGGGTGCTACCAGTCGCCGCCGTCACTGTTACCCAGCAGGCGGGCGCTGCCGTCCGAGTACCGCGTGCGCCTGGGAGCACTGAGCCTGGGCCCCACCGAGCCCCGCGCGCTCTCGGCGCCCGTGCGCCGCGTGCTGCGGCCCCCGGACTACTCCGAGGACGCGGCCCGCGGCGACCTGGCGCTGCTGCAGCTGCGCCATCCCGTGGTCCTGGGCACCCGAGTCCAGCCCGTCTGCCTGCCCGCGCCCGGCGCTCGCCCGCCTTTCGGCACCGCGTGCTGGGTCACCGGCTGGGGCAGCCTGCGGCCTGGAGGTGAGGCTCGACGGGGCGGGCGCAGGGAGATCCATCCGAAGGGGCCTGCAGGCCCTACCACGTGCCGCGCCACTCACTTCCCTCTGCCGAATCCCAGCTCCCAACCCCCCCTGGACCCAGCGTGAGTGCCGGGAGCCCAGTCCCACTCCCAATGGGACAGGGAGGCACGCAGGCTTCTGCCACACTCCCCGACCCGTGCTTTCCTCGGTCCTCCTGAAAAAAACAAAGCAAACTCAGTGCCATCAATTCCTCATAACGACTCCTCTTTAAATCTTTACGGAATTAGATTGCCCAGTCTTCCTTCCGCGGAGTGGCTCATGGGTTTGAACCGCCAACCTTCTGCTTAGCAGCCAAATAAATGCCTTAGGCACTACGCCACCCGCTCTGTAGTTCCTCTAGCTTCCCCAATTCTCCCCAGTTCCACTTCCGGAGTGGCGACCCCTGCAGGGAGTCAGGGTGCCATTGCTGGACGCGCGCGCGTGTGACCGCCTCTACCACGTGGGCACCAGTGTGCCACGCGAGGAGCGCATCGTACAACCCGGGAACCTGTGCGCCGGATACGTGCAGGGCCGCAAGGATGCCTGCCAGGTGCGCGGGTCCCTGGGCGGCCTCGGCCCTGCAGCCCGCACCCTGCCCTCCTAGAATCCGGGACCCGAGAGTTTCTGCCTCCAGGCTCAGTGTCCCAGCCCCTAATCTTTTTCCTTCAGGGGGACTCCGGGGGACCCCTGACCTGCTTGCAGAGTGGGCGCTGGGTCCTGGTGGGCGTGGTGAGCTGGGGCAAGGGCTGTGCCCTGCCCAACCGGCCAGGCGTCTACACCAATGTGGCCACTTACAGCCCCTGGATTCTGGCTCGCCTCAGGCTCTGATTGGGTAACGCTCACCGCTAGGGCCCCTCGGCTTCCGGCTCTTCTGGGAACCTGCACACGCCTCACCTGCCTCTTTGGCTTGTGGCTGAGAGGCCTTAAAAGTCTACCGGGTCTTCTGCAGCCACGCCACCTATCCATCCTTCTGTCCATCCTACTTCCTCTCCTCCTTGAGGCTGGGGACTCAGAACCTGCCAGCCCTGTTCTGGGACACACACACACACACACACACACACACACACCACCCCTCACCCCCCCACCCCCCCACCCCCCACCCCCCGTGACCAGGGGCTCACATCCCCTCTCCCCTCCTTGCTGGGAACTGTCCTCCTCCCTCCGGCTGGGGCAGCGCCAGGCACAGAGGTGAGCAGACCAGCTGGTGCCACTTTCCGGAGGACAGCAGGAAGCCTTGAGGCACGAGAGGGATTCAACACCAGGGAGACTGTGGCTGGCTTTACAGGAGGGGGCCTTGTGGCAAAGAAATGGGAGCGCCTCCAGGGCCGAAGACGGGTCCCTGGTGGACACCAGCAGGGAAGCCCTTGGCCCTGCAGAACTCGCCCGGAAGTGAATTCTGACAGCACTCCAAATGCTTCCAAGGAGCCCAGCCCAGCCCGCCCCAATTTTGATTTTCGCCTGGAGACGTGAGCAGGGAACCCGCACTGCTAAGCTACGGAGCTGTGGTTTCATACACTGGTGGTTTTAAGCTGCTATGTTTGTGGTACTCTGTTCCTGGGGTGGAGAGGGCAGCCTGCAGGGCCAGCTCTCCCATGCAGTCCAGGGCACCCCCTGCCCGTTTCCCCCAGCAAGGCCTGGCCAGACCTGGTCATCCATTCTGGGCGGGCCAGGGTCCCCAGGGCCAGACCCCCTCCCACCTGCGTCTGGAGCCCAGCCCAGTTCCTTGGCGGCGTCTTAGGCAAACGTGCTCCTCTCCTGCCTGGGACCCTGGCGTCCTGCCCCTCCCTGCCATCTCCTTGTCCCCAGGCTGGACCCATCCCCGCCCCTGACCCCTGGGTCTCTCTTCTTCCTGATGGGGCCTGTTTTCTGAAGTGCAGGGCTGAGAAACTGTACAGCGGGGCTGTATCCAGGAAAATTCCGAGTCTCTGCAGCTGACTGACGGACGGGTGGGGGAGTGGGCAGGGGCGCAGATGAACACAGAAGGTGCGGCCCTCGTGGGGTAGCTTGTCGCCCGCCCGTCTTTCCTCCCAGGGGAGTCGGGGAAGTGGACTGCTGCAGCCAGGTCACTGCTGGGCCAGGCTGGAAGGGTGGTGCAAGGGAGGGATATGGCCTGGGGCAGAAGGGAGGTCCTGGCTGCTCTCCTGCAGGCTGTGGGCAGCCCACGCCAGGGCTTCAAAGACCCTAATTGCAAACAGCTTGCCTCATTCTGGGAGGCCTGTTGGGCCGCCTGGAGCAAGGATTCAACCCCCCACTGAGCGCGATCCACATGGCAGGTCCCCAGCGCACCCTCCCTTCCCTTCCCCCGCGGCAGCAGCACGTCTGAGGCCTTCGCGTCTGTGCGTTCGGGTGCGGAGATGAAGCGGTACCACCCGTTAGTTCCCTGGCCACCGCCTCCCACTCAGGTGACGAGGCAGAGAGGTAGGCCGTCAGGCAGCGGAGGGGCTGCGGACAGGGCCTGCACTGAGGGGGGTAAAGTCACGTGAGGGGAAGGGCTTCAGGAACCAGAAATACCTGTGGCCCAGATTGCAGCATCAAAGCCACGCATCTGCCACCACAGGATGACAAAGTGACAGACAAGGGCTGGAAAAAATAAACTGTAACCAGCACAGCAGCTTGGAAATCCGCACTGAGTGAAAAAGAGACCTTCAAGGGATGGCCCCTGGCTCAGTGGCTTCCACGGTGGAGCCCAGCACAGCAACTGTCGGGAGGCTGGTCCAGGGCCCGGCCTGCTTCTGTTCCGCTGCACGGAGGCTTGCTGAGTCGTCAGCCACTCGATGGCACCTACAAACTGTCCTTCAATCTGTCTTGTGGAGGCAGAAACAGGGGCTCTCAGGTTAAGGGCCTCAAGCCTGCCTCCAGCTCTCCCACCACCCGCTTAAGGCTTGGGGTGGGACAGACCTCTGCCTGCTGCTCACAGCGCAGCCCCAACCCTGGCAGAGCTGTTGTCTGGCTCCCAAGGCCACTGGCTGCCTCCTCTCTCACTGGGTGCAAGAGGCCTGCCTTCTGTGAGGCACGCCCAACCATGACTCAGCTGGGGCTGACCCTCTCCCCGGGAGTGGTTAAGCGAGACAAAACCCTCCTTCCCAGCTCTGGTGGCGCTGTGGGTAAGGCATTCGGCTGCTAGCCAGGAGGTCCGTGGTTCAAACCCACCAGCCACCCCATGGGAGGAAGATGAGGCAATGTGCTTCCACTGCCTTGGAAACCCAATGTGGGTCCTTACAAACTGTAATCCATGGATGTGGTTTGTCAGTTTAAAAAGCACCTTCTTTTGGGAGCTCTGGTGGCATACTGCCTAAGGCATTTGCCTGCTAACCAAAATAATGGCGGTTCAAACCCACCAGCCACTCCTTGAAGGAAGGTTGGGCAATCCACTTCCCTAGCGATACTGCCTCGGAAACCTAAGGAAGGGTCGCTGAGTCGGAGACGACTGGGCAGCACATAACAACGTTACTGCAGTTTGGGGAGAGACGAGACAATGTCCGAAGCCCAAGAGGGAATGGGTCGGCTGTTGGAAGGGGTGCACCGAGGAAGGGCACAGCCGGGCAAATTTCTGAGCGCCGGCCTAGCTAAGTAAAGAGGGGGTCAGGGGAACGTCCCCATTCCTCCCTCTGGGGGCGCAAACACCAACCCCGGCCGTACCCTACTTCCTCTTCCCAGTAAGGTCGCCCCTAACAGCAGCTTTCTAGGATCCTTGTAGGTACCTCTACGAACTGGACTGGACGAAGACCCAAAGCTGTGCCGGGGAAAGCGACTTTCTCCCATTGCGGTGCCCCTAAGGTCCAAAGCAAAAGACGTTCGCAAAATGGCGGCCAAGGCAGCCTCTGCAGCCATGAGTCAGACTCCTTGCTGACAGCTCACGGCACACTTCAATGCAAACGTCTTACCAACCCCGATGACTGTCCGAACCACCCTTCCTTCATCTATCCCTCTAGGGTGTGCAGTTAGCCCCAGATACACCCAAAAGCAAAGGGTCCCTAAGCACGGCACTCCCCCGACCACATCCCACCCGCGCTCGCTCGCTCCTCCCCTGCCACGACCTAGGCCACCCCGCCGATCGGCGCTGCCCCCGCGTCCCGGCACCGAGATGGCCGCCAGTTGCCCAGACATAGCGAGCCGCTTCCGGACCACCTTAAAATGGCGGCGGCCGCGGGGCCGCGCGGCGCCGGGTGGGAGGGGCCGAGGGGCGGGGCCGCTGGACGCGGGGCATGCCGGGGCAGCAGCGCGGGATGCTGGGAACGGGGCGGAGCGCGCCCGCGCCGGCGCATCGAGGGGGAGAGGCAGTCGCCGCGATGGTGAGCGGGCGCGGGGGAGGGGTGGGCCGGTCCGGGCAGGGGGCCTGCGGGGGTAGCGGGGGGCGGCAGGTCGCGCGGGGAGCCCCAGGGGCCACGCTCACGCCGCCCTGCCGCCCCCAGGACGTGTTCCTCATGATCCGGCGCCATAAGACCACCATCTTCACCGACGCCAAGGAATCGAGCACCGTGTTTGAGCTGAAGCGCATCGTCGAGGGCATCCTCAAGCGGCCGCCCGATGAGCAGCGGCTGTACAAGGTGCGGGCCGGGCCGGCGGGCCGAGGAACGGAAGGCCCGGGGCGGGGTGGGCGCGCGGCGCCGCGGGTGGTTGTCAGTAATGTAAACAGCGGCGCGACGCCCCGACGCGTGTCCGAACCCCGGGCTCGCGGAGCTTCTGCCCGGATTCAGTGGCACCGAGCGTGGGAAGCGCCTAGCGCCCGGTGACGCCTCGGTAAAGGATGCTTGTCCCCGCGTGCCGGCTAACAGCGCATCTACCCAGAGCAACGGTCCCACCCACGTCGCGGGGGCGCTCGACAGCCCAACTCTGGTCCCTTAACTAAGCCCAAGGTCGTTGGCAGAGTTGGGCTTTGAGCCCCGGTGCTCTTAATTCGCAGCCTCGGCAGCCGGGCCCTCGGAATCGCGCCCCGCCCCCTGGGCACTCCTGGGGGCCTTAGTTATCCCTGAAACGGAAAACCCCAAACAGTGGCAAAGGAGGGTGCTGAGTCAGTTTCCCCCAGCTGTTCACCAAGAAACGTTGCTTTCGCCCTCCACTCCTGCCGGCGTTGGAAAAGCCCCTCTTTCCCTTTGCAGACCCTTGGATAAATAGAGAGGCTTAGGTTTCATTGGCGAGCCTCATCTCAGAGCACTGATCTGCCTCTGGCTGCGAAGTGGAAGAGGCGAGTTCTGTACACTCCACCCTCAGCCCCCGAGAGCCGCAGCTTCCGAGGTCTCCGCAATAAGGCCTTCCTCGGTGCCCGCCCCACAGTCCATGTTCCTATTCAGTGCCTCGTGTCCCTTGTTAGGTGGGAATTCCAGTAACCCTCGATTTACCGGTGAGGAGCTTTGGCATCAGGAAGGCCAACCACCTTCTCCAAGATCACATGGATGATGAGTGGCAGAGCTGAGAGTCAAACCCAGGTGCCTGTTCCCAGGCTCGGTCAAGGGCTCTTGGAATTAGTCACCTGCAGAGTCTGGAAAAACACCGAATCCAGGGCCCCTGATTAGAGTCGATTCTAATTTGTAAAGTCTGGGACGGCATCCCCGAGTCGGCCTGATTCATCTGCTCTGAGTGGTCCTGGGAAACACTTGGGTCACCGCCTTTCCTGTCCCTGACTTCGTGGCGCGGTTGGCTACTTGCCCCACCTGGGCCCCTCTCTGAGCCCTTGCCTCTTCCCTCAGGACGACCAGCTCCTAGAGGACACCAAGACGCTGGGCGAGTGTGGCTTCACCAGTCAGACTGCACGGCCCCAGGCCCCTGCCACGGTGGGGCTGGCCTTCCGGGCAGGTGAGGGGGTGTGGGCAGGCGCAGCCCAAGAAAGGGTCTTCCCAGCCCCAAACCACAGGGGTTGTCCTGTGCCACATGGCGTTTCCCCAAAAAAAACAAGCAGCAAACCAGAGGTCCCGTAGAAATTGAGGCCTGTTTCCCAGCAGATTTAAAGACCCCCAGCTCAAATTCATGGCAGGTTTCCATAGAGACCTGGCGTTAGCCCGTTGTCCTGTCAGCAGCTAGGAGCCGGCCCTGCTGTCACCGTTTTGCAGACGTGGATCCGAGGCCCAGGAGGAGTCCAGGCAGGCTCCCTGGCAGCATCCCTCCTCACCAAGGCTCCCTGTACACTTGAGACTTGGGAAGACTGGGAGAGGGAGTGGTAGACATCCCCAAAAAAGGGAAGGGAGGTTGAGTTCTCTCTTGAGAACTTACATGGAGCTTGACAAGTGTCCGCCCAGCTGTGGGCCTGGCCTGTGGGTAGCTGGCTCATCTTGCATAGAGTCACTAGGACCAGGGCGGAGAGGTGCAGTCTCCTGCCCACTACTTAACACCCTACAGGGTGCTCTTCAGTGGGCCAAGGGAGGGCTGCCAGTCTAAGTGGCTTTCCCCCAACAGATGACTCGTTTGAGGCGCTCCGGATCGAACCCTTCTCCAGCCCACCCGAGCTACCTGATGTCATGAAGCCTCAGGACTCTGGGAGCAGTGCCAACGAGCAAGCCGTGCAGTGAGGGCTGGCCACCCCCCAGCCCCCAATAAAAGATTGTCAGCTTGGGTCTTGCCTGTTTCTCACCCCATTCCCTCTCTAACACCCACCCACCCACCGCTCTCCCCTTAGGCTCCTCCAGGCCCCCTGTGGCCCTGGTTGAGGCCTGGCCCAGCCACCCACCCTAGAACCTGCTCCTCGAAGCACTGCAGGGCCTGGGGGGAGCGAGGCCCCAGCCCAGCTGTGGAGCCAGTGGCAGTTCTGGCAAATGACAAGCAGCTCCTGGCCGTGGGGCCGTGGGCACCGGGTCTGAGAACCACCTGGTCCCTCACTGATGGCGTCTCACGGTGGCTCTCCCTACCCACCCCGTGCCCCAATAAACAGCCTAGAGATCCAGTCCTGCATTTCTCATTTTTATTGGACAGAAAAAGTTGCTCTTGCTGTACAGAGTTTAAAAAATCAAAATGCCTTTAAGAAACGTGAAGAAAAGTTGGGGGGAGGGGCCACAACCTCATAGGGGGTCGGAGGGACCAACTGATTTCAATTCTTGTCCCCTTTCCAGGACCCCCTTGCTTAAGGCCCAGGTCCCAGACCCCCACACCCCAGGAACTTGGGGATGAAGAGAGAGCAGAGCCTCCCAGCCCCTCTGATAAAGGCAGGGGGTCCTGTCTTCCCCTCCCAGGCCCCATTCTCAATCTCTCCCACCCCAAACCCCCCCAAACACAAGAATCAGGAAAAACTCACAGATTAACATTTCACAGGAACAAAGAAAAAAAAAAAAAAACAGAAAAAAACGGGAAGCCCCCCCCCACAAGACGCTGCCAAGGTTCAGGGGGCATATAGGACCCCTCCCACAGCTGTGTGTGGGGAGGGGGGCACTCCCTGCAGCTCTAGACTGTGGGGTGTAGAACTCCCCGAGATTCATGGAGACCTGTGACAGAAAAAACAAAGGAGTCAACCTGGAGACTACTGCCCACAGGGCAACTTTCTGCTCAGAATGGGCCTCACCCTTGGGGACACCCACCTGGAGGAACGGCGGCGCACGGGGCGGGGGCTGGGCGTCTCCCGCCTGTGCTTGTGGCTCGGGGAGCGGCTGTCCCCCCTCTGGCCTCTCCGGGAACCCCGCTCACTGCTGCTGCTGCAACACAACGTGTCAAAGATCAGATCACAGCTGACATGCAGTGGCTACACCAAGAGAACTTCTAACACTGGCATGGCCAGAGACGAGAACCCATCCACCAGCACCTACCTCTGCTGGTCCCGGGGGGAAGGCTGTGGCGAGGGGGGGCGGCGGCGCTCCGCAGGTGAGTAGCTGAGCGACCGCGAGTCCCGGAGAGAATCTATTGGCTTCCGGGGACTGCGGGACCTGGGAGCAGAGCAAGTACCAATAGCACCAAACCCACCAGCCAGCACAGTGCGCAGGACCGCCCTCCCCGGTCCTGGCCACCAAACCTCGCACCACTTGGGGCAGCCTCAGACCCACCTGTGTGCGCTCGCTCACCCAGCCGCCCGCACACCATCCACCGAGCGCCCGGCGGGCACGGGGTGCAGCGGGGGAGGCAGAGAGAAAGGCAGGCCCTGCTCTGGGAGGAGCTGGACCAGGTGGAGGGAGGGCAAGGGGGGCAGCAGTTCCCGCCCATGTGCAGGGAGCAACCCCTGCAGGCAGGCTGACCCTGGGTCTGGGGGACCCAGGGTAGGGGGCGGGGCGGTGGGAGCACCCCTACAGGGCCCGGCCATGGGTCTGGGGGACCCAGGGAGGGGAGCTGGGACGGGGCGGGACGGTCGTCTCGAAGGTGCTGTCGGGGCAGACGGAGTCTTGCAGACCGAGGAGTCCACCAGGCGGACAACGGGGTCCAGGCTGAGGAGCAGCACGTCCACAGGCACATGGGCCCAAGAGCATGGTGGCCCCCGGACCGTAGGGCATGGGGGGTGGGCAGAGGAGAGGCGGGGGATGGACTGGCAAGGCTGCCGCTGAGCCTCCGTGCCATCCCCGCGGAGACAGGGCTTTGTCCTGCGGGTCACAGGGCGGCCCGGGAGGGTGTGTGCAGTGCGTGGTGTGCAAGTTACAAAGCCCCCTCTGGCTACACGAGGGAGAGCGGCGTGGCGGGGTGGGGCAGAGAGACAGGGAGAGAGGGATGTGGACCGAGCAGGAGGAGATGGCGGTGGCCAGACCAGAGCCTCGGTGGCAGCAACGTGGAGATTCCAAAGCTAGAATCCCTGGGCCTGGTGGACTGGGAATGGGGAGGGAGGTCGGGCCGGCAGAGCACGTGGGGAGGAGAGCTAGACTCCTCCCACAGCCGGATGGCAGTGTCCCCGCGGACCCCCGGCCGGCGGCTGGCACCTCTGAGTGCTAACTCACCCCGTCCCCCGCTACTGGGCAAGGACCACTCACCTTCTCTCGCCAGGGGGTGCCTTCTTGGGGCTTGCAGGTTTGGGCAAGGCCTGAGGGCCAGGCTTAGCAGGGGAGGGGGAGGAGGAAGAGGAGGAAGAGGAAGAGGAGGAGGAGGAAGAAGAGGAAGAAGAGGAGGAGGAGGAGGAGGAGGAAGAGGAAGAGGAGGAGGAGGATGAAGAGCTGGAACTAGAGCTGCTGTCGCGCCTCTTCCTCTTGGCTGGGGTCGGCTCCTGCGGGCGGCCCTCTCGAACAATCTCCTTTGGGCCGGGGACAGGACTGGGGACCCTGTGGGAGGAGAGGGTTGTCACAAGGAGACAGACGGCCCCAACCCCAACCCTACCTTCCTTGGCCTGGAGGAACGGCAGTGGGGGAGGGGTGCCTGAGAGGCCCTGGGAGCCTGGCGCCGGGAGCCAGCAGTGCTCCGGAGCGAAGCCCGAGCGCCCGACCTCTGCTAACATGGCGACAGGCTGGGCCCGCAGCACAAGGAGCAAGGTTAAACCTCAAGAATGTCCCTGATGGAAGAGTAAGGCCCTGGACTCAGGTGTGGAAAGCTGGGGTCTCCTTCCTCGGGAGAGCCACAGCCTGGGGAGGCCCGAGTGCAGGCTGGCTGGGGGCGGGGCCGTCCTGCCTGGAGGCAGGGAGAGGGGCGGGATGACCTCTGAAGATCCTTCCAGCCCAGGGAGTTCCTCTTGAGTTCTAACTGCCATCCCTCCTGCTGTAAAATTAAGTCCATTTCCTCTAGTTCTGTCCTCTGTAGAGACGGAAAACTCATCATTATCCTCTAGAGAACGACCCTTCCGAGATGTCCACCTGTCCCCTCCCGCCCCCAGCCCGCCCCCAGCATTCTCTTCTGTCCCCAGCTTAAGGGCCAAGGTCCCCCGTACCTCCTCCTCAAGAGAGCCAGCAAACTGACAAGAGTGCCGCCCACCCCACTCCCAGCCCACCCACGCTGCCTCCCCCACCAGGTTTCCTTGAGTCCCGTCCCCTCACCTCTTCAGGGGCACCTCCGGCTGCGCGGGAAGGCTGGAGCCCTCCGAGTCACTCGAACTGGAGCCAGAAGAGGAAGACGAGGACGAGGAGGAGGAGGAGGAAGAGGAGGAGCTGGACGAGGATGAGGATGAGGACGAGCTCCTCCGCTCCTTGGTGGGCTGCAGGGCGGCCAGTGCCGGGGGCTGCTGCGCTCCAGCGCAGGCAAGCGGTTCCCCACCCTCAGGGTGGAACACCCCAGGGGCAGGGCCCAAGGCCACACCGTTGTGGTCACTGGCAGCAGACGCGGTCTTTGCCCCAGTCCCAGAGAGGGCCTGAGACCCCACTGCAGGGGTGGTCTGGGCGGGCAAAGAACGGGACTGGTCTGAAAAGGCAGGTGGCCCAGGGGACCTGGGCCGCTCCTGTGCCGGCATCAGGGCAGCCTGTGAGGAAGGCTGGCCCATTCTAGCAGCCGGAGAGGGAGCCCGCTCCGAGGGCATGCGGGACTGGCTCGGGGCCGACGGTGGGGTTCTGCAGCCGGGACCTCCTGGTGGTGTTCGCGACCTGGCTCGGTCGAGGAGTGGGGGCGAGACTCGACCGCTGGCTCGCTCATAGGCTGAGAGGGGCACCCGGGGGCTGGTAAGGTTGGCCCCAGACAGGGCTGGCGCCATCCTGGCACTGGTGAGGCTGGCTGGGGCCAGGGCCGCAGGGCTTCGGGAGCTGGCCATAGTCCCCGGTGCTGTGGCGTGAGTAGACCTGGGGCCCACCAGGTTTGCAGGTGCTGGAGCTTGGGGCGTCCTGGAGCTGGAGGGGTAGCTTGCAGCTGTTGGGGGCGTGCCTGAGCCTGCAAGGCTCAGGGCTGCCAGAGCAGCTGGGGTTCTGGCTCCTGCCAAATTCACCGCTGAGGCTGCAGGGGTACGTGGGTCAGTGAGGCTCACAGCTGAAGGGGCCCCCGCTGTTCTGGGGCTGGCCAGGCTCATGGCCGCAGCTGCAGCTGGTGTGCGCGAGTCGGCCAGGTTCACGGCTGTTGGGATGGCAGGTGTTCTGGCGCTGGCCAGGTTCATGGCCGCTGCCGAGGCTGCAGGGATCCTGCTGGCGAGGCTGGCAGCAGGGGCCGTTCTGAGACTCATGAGAGGTACTGGAGCAGGTACCTGGGACATCCTGGCAGCTAGGCCTGCAGCAGACATGGACGGAGGCGGTCGAGCGGTGCCCAGGCTGATAGCCGTCAGAGCAAGCGCAATTCTGGACTGGGCGTGGTTTTCTGGCACAGATGATGTTCTCGGGTGATCAGGCATTCGGGGACCTGGGCCGTCCATCAGGGAACCACCCCCTTGCTGCAGGACAGACATTGGTGTTCTGGAGCTGCCCAGGGGCTCGAGCATTCCAGGGGACCGGCAGCGGTCAAGAGGAGTCGGTGACATGCTGGGACGACTGAAGCAGCTCATTCTGGAGCTACCCAAGGCCATAGGAGGTGTCCGCGAACCAGAGTGATTTCTCGTTGCTGGAGGAGTAGCAGATCGCGAACGATCAGAACTGCTTCCGGACGCAGAACGCCTGCGGATGGCTGGAGGAGACCTTGTCAAGGACCTTTTCCCACGAGTTGCTCTCGGGGTACGAGACCTAGAGCGGCGGCGGATAACAAGTGGTGAGCGACTCCGTGAACGTTTGCGTGGCAGCAGCGGCGTTCGGGACCTGGATCTGCGGCGAATGGCTGGGGGTGTTCGGGACCTAGAGCGGCGGCGCGTCACTGGAGAGGTCCGGGAGCGGGACCGCCTTCGAGTTACTGGAGATGTGCGAGACCGAGATCTCCTCCGGGTGACTGGGGATGTTCTGGATCTTGATCTTCTGCGAGTGACTGGCGAGGTTCTGCTTCGGGAACGCCTTCGTGTCACTGGTGGGGTCCGGGACCTGGACCTCCTACGGGTCACAGGTGGAGTTCTGGAACGGGAGCGTCGACGTGCTGCTGGCGTCCTGGACCTTGACCGCCGGCGGGTCACTAGTGGTGTCCTGGACCTGGATCGCCTGCGACTCACCGGGGTCGCTCTTGATCGAGATCTTCGTCGAGTCACTGACGTCCTGGACCGTGACCGCCTCCGACTGACTGGCGAGGTACGAGACCGAGAGCGACGTCGGCTGACCAGAGGTGTTCTGGACCTGGATCGCCGGTGAGTGGCTGGAGACCTGGAGCGTTTCCACGGGGCCGGTGATGTACGAGAACGGGAACGCTTCCGACTGGCTAGGGGTGTTCGCGAGCGGCCTCTTCGGCGTCGGGAAGAGGTTCGGGAACTCTCCTGTCGGGCAGGTGACCTGGAGTGGTAGCCAGAGCCACCCCTCCGTCGACGAGGAACCCGAGACCTTGACCGGCTCCGCTGTCTCCTCCGAGAGGTAGACTGAGAAGACCCAGATCTGTCACGCCTCCGGGCTGTTCTGGTCTTCTCCCTCCTAGAGCGGGAACGGGACCGCTGGAGTCCACGAGGCTTTGGTGAAGGAGAGCGGCCTCTCCTGGATGCTGTCTTGGTGCGTGGGGAAGAAGCAGAACGCCGGCGGCGTGATGACCGTGACTTCTCAGCCGGCTCTGGGGAGGACACTGAGGGGCTTCTGCGGCGCCTTGGGGGAGTTCTGGAACGGGTCTCAGGTGAGGAGGAGGCAGAGCGGCTTCTCCGAGACAGTCTGGCCTTCCTAGTCAATTCCGGTGATGACCGGGAGCTGCGACGACGAGGTGGAGTGCGAGACTTGGTCTTGGGCTCTGGAGAGGACCTGCAGCTTCTTCGAGCAGCTCTGGATTTGGGAGGATGCTCTGGAGATGACTCAGAGCTGCTGCTTCCTTCAGGAGAGGGGCCTCTGCCTTTGCTTGAGGAGCCTGATCTGCTCCGTCGAGGAAGAGCCCGAAGGGCCGGAGCTTTAGGCTCAGGAGAAGAATCAGAACCACTCTGTGCCCTGGGTGCCACTCTTGGCTTCTCTTGAACTTCAGGGGATGAGCCAGACCTGCTACGCCGAGGAGAAGGCCGGGACTTGCCCTCAAGCTCTGGAGATGACCCAGAGCAGGCCCTCTGCCTAAGTGGAGTTCGGACCTTGGTTTTAGAATCCGGAGAAGAGTCTGAATCACTTTGTTCCCTAGGGGATGTACTGGGTTTCCCGTCAAGTTCTTGAGAAGACCCAGATCGACTTCTCTGTCCAAGTGGGGTCCTAGACATGGTCTTTTGTTCAACTGATGATTCTGACCCACTTCTTTCCCTCTGGGGGGTAAGACACTTGTTGGGGAGCTCAGGAGATGATGGAGAATGGCTCCTCGGCCTAGGAGTCTGAGGCAAAGCCTTTGGTTCTGGAGAAGAATCACATTCACTTCTGCCCCTGGATGGCGTTCTAGGTACATCTTTCACTCCAGGAGAGGAACCAGACAGGCTATGCCTGGAAGGTGTCCCAGACCCATCTCTAAGTCTGGGAGAAGACCCAGACCTACTTCTCCGCGATGGTGTCCTGGGCAATCCATCTTTCAGTTCAGGAGAAGACGCAGAACTGCTTCTTTCCCTAGAAGGTGTTCTCGGTATAGCATCAAGCACAGGTGAAGAGACACTCTGATTCGAAGACATTCCTGCTTTTTCCATTGCATCTGGGGATAACGCAGAACTGCTGCGACGGGAGGATCTTGTAGATTGTTCTCTCATGTCTAGAGATGGGTCTGTCTCCAGCTGATTAAGGAAAGGCCCATTCAAATCCTCTTTAGCCTCAGGAGACAATCCAATATTCATTTCTGAAACAACAGGGCCTGAGTTTCTAAATTCTAAAGGTGACCCAAAGCTGTTCTCCCTAGGAGGAGAGTTAGGCAGTTCTTTATGGTCCAAAGTGTAACGTGGCCCACTCCAAGCCGAGACTGCCGCAGGAACTTCTACTGTTCCCAAAGAAGCCCGCGACTGGCTCTGGTCAAGAGGTACAAACACAGCAGACTTTTCTTCTACTTCAGGAGATGATTCAAAGTTCCTTCCAGCCACCTCTTTAAGTTCTGGAGACAAGTGGGACAGGATCTGGTTTGAGAGCTCTTCAGATTTCTCCACTGCCTCCACTGATTCCTCTTCTTGGGTGGGCTGAGCCGATGCGCTGCTCCGGCTTTTTGCATCTGGAGATGGCCCAGAGCCACTTCTCTCCCCTGGAGGGGTTCTGAGAGCGTCTCTGAGAAGTGGTGAGGACTCGGGCCCGTCCTGCACGGGGGGGGGCGTAAGTCCATCTCTTGGTCTGGGAGATGATGCAGGCACAGACTCCTGAGAGAGTAGGCTCCCTTTCTCTTTTGATTCTGGAGGAGATTCCGATCTACTTTGCCTCAGAAGAGCTTTAATGTCTGTCCCAAGATGTGGGGAGGAGTCAGTCTGAGACCTCTGCTCAGGAGATCTGAGCCTAGGACTCGTGGACGGCCCACTTCTGTTTTGTCTTGGTGGCGATCTAGTGGCCAGATCAGTGACTGGAGATGAAGACCTAGACCGACCACCCTCAGGTGGTATCTGAAATTTGCTCTGCAAAGATGGCGACTCGGAGCGACCCTGTCTTGTTTCTGGAGTTGAAGTGTCAGATGTATGGTCTGGGGAGGTTTGAGATTGTCCTTTCTGTTGCAGGGATGAGAAACCTGAGCAGCTTTCTCCTGGTAGTGTGCTAGATTTTACTCCTGAACACACAGAGGAGGAGCCAGAGTTACTTTGTGCTGGTGAATCTTTAGCATTCTCTTGAGAATGTGGTGACTTCGATCCAGAAAGACACTGTGCTGGTGGAGTTTGGGGCTTTATTTTGGGGCACGGCGAAGTAGACCCTGAGTGACTTCGTCTTGGTGGTGTTCCAGGTTTCACTTTGGTATCTGGCGAGGACGACCTAGAATGGCTCTGCCTTGGCAACAGTCTCGATTCCACCTTGGAGCAGGGAGACTCTGATCTGCTCTGCCTTGGCAGTGTCCTAGAAATCACCCTACTGGGACTTGGAGAAGAAGAGCCAGAATGGCTTCGTCTTGGTGAAGTAATTGCCTTCACTTTGGATTGTGGAGAAAATGACCCAGATGGGCTATGTCTTGGAGATGTGCAAGACCTCCCCTCAGGGTCTGGTGATGATCCAGATCGGCTCCGCCTTCGTGGTGTTTCTGAGTGTTCTTTTGACTGAGGACTGCCTGTAGATCCTTGCCTTAGTGGTGTTCCAGATTTGACTTTAGGGGGAGGAGATGAGCTGGAACAACTTTGCCTTGGTGGGGTTTTAGATTTCTGTTTAGGCGGTGAAGAGCCTGAACGACTTCGTCTTGATGGCGTTCTAGATTTTGCTTTAGGTCGAGATGATCCCGAGCGACTACGTCTAGGTGGCGTCTGAGACTTCTGTTTAGGACACGGAGAGGACCCTGAAAGGCTTCGCCTCAGAGACAAGCGAGATTTTGCTTTGGATCTTGGTGAAGAAAGAGACCGGCTACGCCGCGAAGAAATGCGAGATTTTTTCACATCTGGGCTTGAGTTGGACCTGCTTCTTCTCTGAGATGTCCTGGACTTGTTCTTCCGCTCTGATGAGCCAGACCTGCCTCGTCTTTGTGGTGTTCTAGAGTGAGACCGACCCCGTCTAGCAGGACTTCTACTACGGGACCTCCCTCGTCTTGCTGGTGTCCTAGACCGAGATCTCCCTCGCCTGGCTGGGGACCTAGAACGTGACCTGCCACTCCGTCTGGCTGGGGTTCTAGAGCGTGACCTGCCACGTCTAACTGGGGTTCTGGACCGTGACCTGCCACCTCTCCTGGTCAGTGACCTACTACGAGACCTGCGCCGTACTGGCGATCGGGTCCTAGATCTCCGCCTAGCAGGTGTTCTAGAATGAGACCTGCCCCGCCGGGCTGGCGTTCTAGAACGGGACCTCCGTCTGGTAGATGTTCTGGATCGAGATCTCCGCCTGGCGGGTGTTCTGGACCGGGACCTACCCCTCCGGGCAGGTGTTCTAGAGCGAGACCGGCCCCTCGTGGCTGGAGATCGAGAGTGCGATCTACCTCGTCTTGCTGACCTAGACCTGCCTCTCCTCTGGGTGTTCCTGCTCCTGGACCAGCCTGGTCGTTGAGGAGACCTAGAGCGGCCACGTCGCTGGGGACTTCTAGATCGTCCCCACCTCTGCACAGACCGAGATCTACGCCACTGAGGGGACCGGGACCGAGAATGACCTCTCTTGGTAGGGCTCCGAGACCGGGATCGCCCCCTCTTTGTGACAACAGGGCTCCGGGACCTCCCCATCCTACGGGAAGGGGTAGGGGAATGTGATTTATCCCGCTTTGCTCGGCCATGGGAGCGACTCTTAGGTGTGGGAGAAGAAGAAATCTCTCGGCGGGACCCAGGAGCTGGTGCAGGTTTAGGGCTCTCAGGGGAAGAGCTGGCATGCCGAGCAACTTTGGTAGGCTGAGGGGACGGTGGACAGCTCTCTGAGGAAGAAGACTGAGAAGGCTTCTCAGGAGACTTAGGTGGTGAACGCCCCCGGGTTGGAGAGGTCTCAGATGGGGGGTTCACTGGTTCCTGACTTAAGGGGGTTGCTGCAAGGGGTAGTGGGGAGCTGCCATGTTGCTCAGCAAGGAGCGGAGTGGGAGCAGGTGGTTCTGGGCCTGTACTGCTCCTCTCCGGGGAGGGGCTAGGTCGAGATGCAGATTTCTAAGAGTGGAAAAGAAAGTAGGGATAGGGACATGTAAGAACCAAATCTTATCACTTCTAGCACCCCAACATCCAATGAAATTTTTCTTCTATGCAACCCAATGCCCCAACTGGTCCCTTTTTTCACCACAGACATGCCAGTCAAACAATAACAAGAAATCACACAGAAGAGAAAAGATGAAGATACAACTGTTACCCCAAAGATCTTACAATGTAGACAAAACGTAAACAGCTAATGCACATACGACAGACGTCGTTATAAAATGCTGTATACTAACAGGAAAGAAAAAATTATTATTTTTAAGACGACACATAAGCACAGTTTACCAAAGTGGGTGATATCTGACTTTACCCTTGTAGATAAAACAAATTAAAGAAACTACACCAACAAAAGCAATAGTTTGTTTTGTTTAAACGGTAACAAGATAGATCAGGAGAACTGGAGCACAGAAGAGGTAAGAAACCAAATCATAAAAGCTTTCGACGTAATTAAAAAACAATGGGAAGTAAAGCTTCTGAGGTGACCTAACCTGAAGTCTAAAAAGAAACTCTGCATAATAATAGAAAATGAATGCAAGAGGTAAAAATTTAGCAGAGAACTATCGTAAGTGAAGCAAGAACAATAAGGGCTTGTATTAGAGCAGAGTACTAAAGACCAGAATCTGACAAGCCCGTTCCAGAACTGTGTTTTCAGACTGCACAGGCAGCAGCCTAATGATGGAGCCACAATCAGCATGAGTTAAACTTTTGTTCTGCGTCTGCGAGTACACAATATAGTGAAGACCTGTTTACGTAATTAACCTCAATTGCGAAAATTCTGAAATTATTTGCAGTAGATGTGGATTTAAATAAACCGAGAAATGCAAAAACGAACGAGCAAACAAAAAGGCAACACAAATGAATTCACTCCTCAGGACCCCTCCCCCTCTGCTTCATACTCCCGTCCCGAGCCTATTCCTCTGCAAGGTGAAGAACACCCGGAACTCAGAACGTACCTCCTTTTTGTCTTTATCTCTGTCGTCATGTGGGCTGCTCGGCTGCTTTGTAGAGGGCTCTGGGCTGCTAGGCTGCCCTATGTTGGTAGCACCCGAGTCCCGGGAAGGTCCATCTCCCTCCCCTTGGCGCCCTGATTCAGGGGAAGGGCTTCGTCCAGTCACGCCAGTTGTACGAGTTTTAGCTGCAGCACTTCTAGACCTGAGGGAGGTAACGGAGGAGGGGCAGGGGAGGAGGAAATCAGCTCCAGGAAGACTAGGACACCCCCTCCCCAGCTCCCGTCCACTTCCACTGACTGCACAACCCTCTTCCAAAGCTGCCTTAAGTCACAAGACTCCAATCGTTCATACTGAAATTCCAGTCCAGTCCACTTTGGTCCTTCTCCTCTTCCCAATGCAATCCCAAAGAATATTCTCCCTTTACCCCTTTATTCTCCTCCCCCAAAACCTCCCCAGACCCTCCAACCAGCCCATTCCTTACCCGCCTCATTCACAACTCACCTCTGAGCCCACCTCCTTCAGGAAGCCTTCCCCGATTAAGGAAGCCAGGGTAAGGATTCCTTCCTCCCCCAGACACCACGAACAAACCACAACCCCCCCTATTCTGGCAGTCCATATACATCAGAACAAAACAAAAAATAACAAAATAAATAAAAAAATAAACAAAAAGAGAAGGGGAAATGTATATGTCTGTCCATCCTGTTGCTTTAGCCTGTCAGCTCCTAGAGGGCAGGGACCGTGTCTTCCGAATGGTCTGTGCAGCGCCTAGCACACCGTGGGCGCTCAGTAAATATTCAAGTGATTAACCCACCAAAATCCCTCTCCCGCCCTCCCTCCTGGACCCCCCCTTACCGACTGCGGGACGTATCGGAGGACGAAGCAGAGTCAGCAGACGTTGATCGGTGAGCCCGGCGGCTCTTCGGGGCTGGTGTTGTACTTCGAGACCTGCAATGAGACCCACTACAGCTTAGGGTGCTGTCATACTACGACTGGGTGACCCTCACCCATTCTTGAGCCCTCTACCAGGCAGGCCATAACTGAGTTTCCCCTCCCTGCCAGTGGAACTCATCAACCCGCCAAGTACACTGCTCTCAAATCCACGGGAATTCACTCACCGCTTCCGCTTCTTGTCCTTGGATTTACGCTTGCTCTTTGGCGTGGGGGACCTAGGAGATAAAACAAGATGTTAGGAAAAACAGAAGAACAAAATAAAAATGAAATGGAATTGGGGACAGCAAGGACTTGGGCTGGACACAGACCATTCCTAGAGCTTTAACTCTAAGAACAGGAAATGTCCCAGGAACCAAGTGAAGAAAGAGCAGGCCATCAAGCAATGCCCCCCCACATGCCACTGTGTCCACAAGGAGCCAAACAACCCTCACCTGTGCTTCCGCTTCTTGGACTCCGATTCTGACCTATTTTGGGAGAGGAGGGAGGAGAGAAGGAGAAACGTCAATCAAGGCCCAGGCCCAACTCATCAAGCCTTCCTCGTAGCTCCAAGCACGTCCCCCTCCCAGCCTCCTACCTGTGCTTCTTCTTTTTCGAGCTCTTCTTCCTCTCCCTTCGGGGAGAGCTGCTCTCTGACCTGCTAAAGACAGGTGCAGAACCAAGGTCATTGTGCATGTTTCCTGCAGCCTGGCCCAGTCGCTATACCCCCACCAACGCCCCTGTCCGAAGCCCAGGAAGGACCTCGCTACTCTCTGAGTAGACACCTCAAACCAATAAACCTCAAGATGGGAAAGGAAAAAAACCCAGATACACAGAATGCTGCCAGCTGGTTCATAATCAGCACAGCTGACAACTCGAATGCTCCCCAACTGCAACGCGCGCACGCACACACACTCTTTTGTGCTCACAAGACAGACCTAACCAGTAACATCCTCCCTCACTGGGCAGCTCAATGTCTCCATGTCTCCTGCTCTCAGGAAGCAAGACTTCCCAACTCCTCTGTGCACCACAGGAGCTGTCCCGACCACCAGTAACTGCCCAGTGGACCTACCGTCCTCTGTCTTTCTTCTTTTTCTTCTTCTTTTGCTTTGGGGTTGGTGAGCGAGAACTGCTAGACTCTCGGACAAGGCTGTGAAAGGACAAGGGCAAGCTGACATGAGTTCGAACATCAAACTAGACACATGACAACTTTAGAACAAACTGGTACAACATGTAGTACTGTGGGGAGAAACAGGCCACGGACACATCGAGCAGGGTGCTTAGAATCAGGAGAGCTGCTGACAGTGAGTAAACACCTGGCCCAGCCTGGCCTACCTGTAAGGCTTGGGGGGCTCTGGGGCTGGCTGTTTAGCCTCTCGAGCACGACGCTGAGGATCAAAAGAGCTGCCATCCACGTAGGAATCACTGATGCCAAAGGCAGCACGCAGCCGCTCATTCTTCTTCTCGTTCAATTCAGCCAACTGGTGAGTCTCCGTTACACTGGAGGGGAAGACAAAGGTCTAAAGGAGCTGGAGACACAGGGCAGAGCCACAAGGCAGATGCAGATTCAAAGTACAGCAAGAGCCAAATGGGTCTGGGAAATGGAATGACAGAGGCAGGGAGGAGGTCCCAGGGAAGAGAAGGGGACAGCAGAAGCAGCAGCAGAGGCCAGAGGGAATCAGAAAGGACACAACACTCACGCAGGCCTCTGCCCTGGGGCCTCCTCCTTGCCCCCAGGGTTCACATCCTTCTCCAGCAACATGAGTCGAAAGGTCGCCACTTTTTCCTGAATTTGCTGTTCCTCGTACCTAAAGAATAAACCCCTTCCGAATTAGGGCGAGACTGGACTGGCCCCATCCCCAAATCAGTACTTCTCACTCTCAACAGCGTCCTTCCCTCTCCACGCACACAGAGAATTCTTATTATCACCCAGAGGCCCTTCTCGTAAGTCCTTCTGCTCTTCCCCCAACAGCTTCCTTCCCTCTTGCTATACCCCCTAGAACAGTGGATTTTAAACATGCTACACCTCAGGGAGCTCTGGTAGCGTAGTGCCTAAGGCATCTGACTGCTAACCAAAAGGCTGGCGGTTCAAACCCACCAGCCACTCCCCAGAAGGAAGGCTGGGCATCTACTTCCACAGTGAAACCACCTCGGAAACCCAAGAAGGGCTCAGGGCTCGCTGAGTCAGGTCTGACTGGCCGGCAGTGTATGTGTGCGCGGAAGCACACCTCAGAGGCCACGAGAAGAAAGCTGGGCGGGCGGAGTTCCACGTGCTCCTCCCCAACTTCAACCAGAACAAGTCTTATCCACAGTGAGGGGCCTTACGTAAAGGGGCGCCACTGCTTAAGTTTGAAAACCACTGCTCTAAAGGGGTTCTGCCTGGACGTGCTCCTTTTCCAAAACTGCATTTCCCTGCCCAGCCCACAAGCTCCTCCAAGGGCCTTCCTCCAGGTACTGCCTCTGCTGCCTTCCAAGGCTTCGCCTCGTCCCTAAATCCATTTCCCTTCCTCTTCTCCAACACAGACAATGCCTGTCAGCTTGCCTAGCACTTCACCTGGTCTCTGCTTGCCTACCGCTCCCTCAAAGCACATTTTTGTTCCTTTAATGCCCCCTTTCCCCACTGGCCGCCAGCTCAATGATTGCAAGAGTCCCTCACGGTCCCATCGTGCCCCAATTTTCTCATCTCCCACTCCGAACTGTCCCTTAACTCCCTCCTTGTCTCTAGCCCGCTGGCCTCCTCCCCTCTGCAGCTCTTCACCAGGCTTCCTTCAAGCAGCCCTAAGCTCCCTACCCTCCGCCTAACTCCCTCCAGCTCGGCTCTCCCCCGGCCCTCCCTCACCCCTGCTCTTCCATCATCTCCTCCAGCTCGAGGCATCGCAGCTCGACGCGCCGCTTGCGCTCGTGGTCCAGGATGTCAGGATTAGGCCGCTTCACCAGGGCAGCCTCCAGGCGCCGCAGTTCCTCCTCTCCCTTGTAGTCAGGCCGCTCACCCCGGCGGCCCCGCACCAGGGACAGGTTGCGCTGGACGTAGCCGTTGGTGCCGCTGCCCCGGGGCGTCGGCAGCCCGATCCCGTTGTACATGGCCCCGTGCCCGGGGGGCACCACCGCTCCTGGGGGGGAGCGGGGAGACACGGGTCAGGCCCTGGCCCCAAACTAACCACTGAGCACCACCCAAGTCTGCTGGCCTTCACACTGCTCTCCCCACTAAGCCTCCCTTAGCTGCGCACTCCGCCGGCGTCCTCCCGGCTCCTCTCCTCGTCCTTCCCATGCTGCCTGCTCTCCCCGCCTCACCCCAGCACTCCTGCATGGCCTTCTGAGTCACTCCTGCTTACACCCAGCTTTCCTCCGTTTCCACAAGGCGAAATCTCTTCACTATCCCTATCGCCTCTCCTTTGGCTTCAATACACACAAGGGGCGTCTTTCTAAGCTCTGGGAACTGAGGCCCCCTAAAAAGGGCATGGCCAGCACCAGACACAGATCAGTGGCACCCAAGGGCCTGGAGTCCAAGTCCCAAGACTCTTCTGAGAAATGACCCAGGGCTTCCAGAGCACAGTGAATACGAAATAGACTCAAGAGGCCCTAAACATCCAAGCAGGTGGACTGACTGGTTAGGCTAAACCAAGTGTCTCACACAGCCCTACACTCAGACTTGAGGCCAGCGTGCACATCGAAAACCACTCCAAAAAGCCGGGATGAGTAATCCTTCACTTCCAGGTAAGGGACCGTTTCCTCGCTTCTAAACGTTTACAGCTCCCATCAACTGTCCTAACTGATAACTGAGTCCTTTCCCTTCCTCCCCATCAAGCCTTCCCACCTGAACTGCCGGTCTCCCCAGTTTCCACTAAATACTCCCGGTTCCCAATTCAAGCAGCCCCTCTGCCAGGTCTTCTCACCTTCTCACCACTCCTCGCCTTGCACTCACCAGCCCTCGCTCACTAGACCTCCCCCTTCGTCCCGGGTCAGCTGTCCTTGGCTGTCCCTAAGGAGCCCCCAATAACTGCTCTCTGGTTTCTCACTCACTAGTCCTGCCTCTCCTGCCCCCACTGTCCCCGAAGCTGAGGTGCTGTCCTCTCAACCTGCCACACCCCTCTAACTCTGAAGGCCCCATTTTCAGAGTTTAATTTCTTGGCTACACACACTCTGCCCCTGCCTCCTGCTATGTCAACACTCATTTCTCCCTCCCCGTCCTCTCCACATCGCCTTCCAGAGCACCAACGTGCAGGCAAGACCAGCCCAGAAGAACCGAGGAACCGCACAGGCCAAGCGGGTCGAAGGAGACAGAAAAAGGAGAAAAGGAAACTCGCGCCCTAAAACTACAAAATAAAAGAACAGCATACAAACAGCCGACAGAACGTGCTGAAAAAGCAAAAGGGAGAAAACTAACGTACGGGGAGTTGTTGAAGGGAAGGGTAATGCACCCAATTCCGGAACACTCCCCCTAAAATCTCTAAGGCTGGATCTCTACCCTAACCAAGCAGCAAAACCAAAAAAATAAATAAAAAAGAAAGGAACTCTGCCTCTGCCCGCGGAAAGGAGACAGGTGAAGTCAAACCAGACACAGCTGCAAACAAACGCACAAAAAGGGCAAACCAAAAAACAGGTTCCCTTACAACAAAATCAACCAGCTGCTCCTGCCCCTGCCAGCGCTGCTCTCACCGACTCAGTCCTCCCCACCCGGGGCGCGACCCCCGCCTTCAGAGAGGCTTCGGGCCGCAGTCCCGCACCGGAACCATTCACTCCGCCTCACCCACGACTCCCGCTCCAGGCCAGGGAAACTCGCAGCTGCGCACCGCAGGGATTAAGTCCCAACGAATCCGAGACCTTTCAGGGGCAAGAAGAACCACCCCAACCACGGCACCCAAGGCGGTGCAGAAAACACGGAGAGGGGTGGCCCAGGGGGAACAGCAGCCACACGCACACACGAGCCACCCAATACACCGGGGATTTAGACTGGGGCCACGGGCTCGGGGGGCGCAAAAAGCGTTGGCGCTGAAGGCACCCAAAGAAAACGCAAGCTGCCTAAGACGACAAAAGGGAATTTCTCGGTGGGAAACTAGGGTGCCAAGTAAGAGAGCAAACAGAGGTGCACGCTAAAATGCAACACGGAGAAAAGTGACGGCACCAAAAAGGGGAGTACTCCGGGAAACGTCACAGCTGAGGACCCCAAGTCCACACAATGAGAAAGAAAACCAAAGCAGTCTTTCAAACGGTTCGATCCACAAGACATCTTAGAGATGCGTGAGTGAAAACCGGGGCTCGGAAAACTCGGGAAGCAGAACGCCAGACGTCTTGAGGGCCCAGAGCGTTTTCCACTCAACGAAACGCCCCCCCCCCCAGGCCTCCCAGGATTGAACGGGACTTTGGAGGGTGGGATGGCGAAGCAGACAAACGTGGGGCACGTGGCCCACCCTCCCAATCTTGGCCGGACGCTCGGGCTCTCTGAAGGCCCCGCTCAGCACTTCCAAGCCGGCAGGGTCGAGCCAAACGGGGAGCTCGTCGAGGCCCGGGCCGCAGGCCCTCGCGCGCCCGCGGCGCCGCGGAGGTGGGGGAGGGGGCGGCGCGGCGCCCTGCGGTCTGGCCGAGGCGGAGCGAACGCGGGCGCCGAACCGCGGGCCCCGAGAGCGGTCGACGATGCTCACCGCCCGAGAAAGGCGCGGGGAAAAGGAGTCCGGGCCGGGAGACGAGCAGCCGCGCTCAGGTCCTCCGCTCTCCACCCATAACCGCAAAAAACGCCGACCGGGCCTCCCCGGCCGCACGCGCGCGGGGCAGCGAGGAGCCGCGGAGCGCGCGCTCCCCAGACGACCAGGGCGCGCGAGTTAGAGATCGCTCGGCGGCGCGCGCCGTTGCCACGGGGAAGGGGTGGGGAGTCGAAGCCCGTGAGCGTTCGGAGCTGCGGGGAAGGGGGAGGGGAGGCAGGCAGGCGAGGGCATCCGCGCGAGCTACTGGAAGCGGCGAGCGCGCGTGCGTGCGTCGGCCGGGGCCGTTCTCCGCGCGCTTTGGCCTTGCGCCGCGGCCGCCCCTCCCCCACCCGGCTCGCGCGCTCCCTCGCCCTCTCACCCGCCGCCTCCGCCGCCGCCGCCGCCCGCCTTCTCCGAGGGGGAGCGGTTCCTCCGCTGCCACTGCTCGGGCTCCCGAGTCCCTCGGGGCCTGGAGCCGACGCCGCCGACGCCTTGCCTCGCTGGTCTGCCCGCCTCGGCCGATGCCGACGCCTCCTCGCTTCCTCAGGGGCCGCAGCGGGCTCCGACTGCGCCACTCGCACCCCGCCTGGGCCGCGCTGCACGTCAGCACGACACGCTCAGCGCGTCACCACGCAGCCGCGCGCGTCGCAAGGCCTGTCGGGAACCGTAGTACGCCCCGTGGCCTTGTGCGCAGGCGCTCAAATGCCATCGGGAAGTGTAGTTTCTTAAGGCCCCAGGGAGGATCAGTCTTGAGGCCGAAGAACTGCGAGTCCCGTCGGCCAATGCGAAGAAGGTCCTCGTGCGTGCTGAACGGGCAATGTATTCCGGAGGCCTTCCGTGGGGTAGGGGGTGGGGACACAGGGCCTAGCGCCACATCGGCCGGCCTCCTTCGGCCCAGAGCATTCAGGGAGTTGTAGTTCCAACGGGCCGCAGAACCCGTATGTGGCTTCGGCCAGGGCCACGGCGCCATTTTGTCTCCCCAGAGTGTGGCGTGATGGCTCGAGCTTAACGGCGCCAACGTTCCCCTGTAACTACCGGAGTGGCCGCGCAGCCCGCAACATTTCGCAACTTTGCGAAGCTGCCACAGACCCCAGCCTACAGGAGCCCCTGGGGAACGGTTTTG
The DNA here is from genome assembly GCF_000298275.1 of Orycteropus afer afer. NCBI lineage: Eukaryota > Metazoa > Chordata > Mammalia > Tubulidentata > Orycteropodidae > Orycteropus > Orycteropus afer. The sequence continues at coordinate 1,477,205 of NW_006921648.1, forward strand.
TTACTTCCGGCTGGGGGGACCAGGCCGGCATGCAGTTTTCTCCCACCAAACCAGGGACGTGTGAAGTGTGAATGTGTACACACACAAAGTGAGAGGGGGAAAAAACATAAGCATCCTTAAATGTCCACCTTTCGGCAGAACGTCTCTCGATCATGTGCTTAAGTGCATTTTTCTGCCTCGGAAGCAGCCGGGCACCCTCAGCAGCGTTGCAACCACCGGAGCTTGTCATAAGCGAGGTTTAAACCTGACTTCGCCCCTTGGTAGCCCACCTGGGACACCATCTGTAGCCGACCTGGGTATGCCGCGCGTCCTTCCATCTTTAACAGGATCTAGACCAGGAAACCCAAACCCGGTGCTGGGCCTTTTCTTCCACACCACCACCGAGTGGGTTCCAACCACCAACCTTTTGGTTAGCAGGGGATGGCAAGCCGTTGGCGCCACCACAACCAAGCTCACTGCCACCAGTAGACGCTGACTCGCAGGGACCCTAGAGGACGGAGTGGAAGCGCCCCACAGGCTTCCAAGTCTTGTCAGTCTTTACAGAGGCACATGCCTCATCTTGCTCACACACAGAGGGCTCATGGGTGCCACCCACCCACCGACCTTTAGTTCATAGCCGAATGCTTTAACCTCCACCCACCAGAGCTTTTTAACCTTGCATATGCAAAAAAATAAAAAATAAAAACCTACCATGGAGTAGATTCCAACTCATAGCGACCCCATTGGGTTTTCAACGCTGTAAATCTGTGAGGAAGTAGATTGCCTCATCATCTCCCATGGATCAGTTCATGGATTTGAACCACTGACCGTCTGGTTAGCAGTCAAATGACTAACCCACTATGCCACTAGAGCTCCAACCTAGCATGGAGTAGCAGCTTAATGAACTGGTCCATTTCAGTTTTGGGACTGATATTTGATATTATTAAGATTTCCCTCTTTTTTTTTTTTTTTTTAACTTGTCCGCAGAAAGATACACTCATCTCTGGTGCTGGAACAAGGACAGCCGCCATTTTGTGTAGGAGCTGTAACTTCAGCTTAGTGTCCGGGGAACTGCTCTAATCTCGTCTCCCTGGTTTCCTGCCCTTTGGATTCCATCTGTGAGCTTGCCAATCGGTTACTACAGCCGGGTGCCTCTGTCTTTCTGAGTTTGAGCTGGTACTTCTGAGGGTGGGGATGGATTTTTTGTTAACCTCTCAGTCTCTTCCCTATAGCTGACTTCCCAATTATATTCTTTGCTATTCTTAATGACTATTTAGTGCTCGCTTCTATCTGCGAATGAGCTCATTTAATGCTGCAAACAATGTCATGGGGTATGTGTTATTCTCCTTCTCTTAGGAGAAAACAGTGAATTCCACAGCACAATTATCAAAAGCAGGAAGGACCTAGAAGCAGTATTAAGATGTAATCTGTAGACTTCGTTGACACGTTGTCCACCTTTCCAGTTCCTCTGTAGCAAAAGTTACCCTGGGCTCCTGTGAGCGTTGCATTCAGTTGTCATGGCTCCCAGTCACCACCCGCACCAGTTGCCTTGGTTCCGACTCCCGCTCACAGTGACGCCAGCCGTTCAGAGTAGGACAGTGCTCCACAGAGTTCTCAGTGGCCGATTTTGTGGAAGTGGACCCCCAGGCCTTTCCTTTCTCACTCTGAGTGGACTCAAAACTTGAGGGTTGTGGTGAGCAGCTCAGTGCATTAACTTCCCACCACTCAAGGGCCCCTATGTCTCCCTCAAAAACCAGAAAAACAAACTCACTGCCATCAAGTCAGTTCTGACTCATAGCGACCCCCGTTGGGTTTTGGAGGCAGTAAATCTATATAGAAATAGATCTCCCTGTCTTCATTCCACGGAGCGGCTGGTGGGTTTGAACTGCCAACCGTCTGGCTGGCAGTCCAATGCCTTAGGCACCGCACCCCCACAGCTCCTGTATGTCTCCCTAGGCCCCTTGAAATCTGGACCAGTACCTGGTTGTTCTTTGTAATTGGAGACATGGACGTTTTTGTTTTGTAGAATGTCCCTCATTTGGGGTTGGTCGAATATTTCCTCACGATTAGATTCAGGCTGTCCACTTTTGACAGGAAGACCACAGATGGGATCTTCTCAGAGCATCCTAGCAAGTGTCACATTCCACCCACTAGTTCCACAATGGTCAAGGCTAACTTTGATCATTTGCTTTTAAACCAAAAAACCCATTGCTGCTGAGTCAATGTCAACTCATAGTAACCCTGTGTGACACAGTAGGACTGCCCACATAGGGTTTCCAAGGCTGTCATCTTTACAGAAGCCAACTGCCACACCTTTCTTCCGCAGAGCAGCTGGTGGATTCCAATGCCAACCCTTCAGTTAGCAGGCGAACACTAAACCATTGGGCCACCATGGCACCTTCATTTGCTTTAGAAGGGGTTGATCAAAACTGTAAAACTAAACAATAAAAACCCATTGCCATCAAATTGATTCCGACTGATAGCGAACCCCATTGAGTTTCCAAGGCTGTAAATCTTTACAGAAGGAGATTGTCTCATCTTCCTTCCATTAGAATAAATACATAAAATAAAAATCTCTGAAAAAAGAAAACACCCCAACTATATGAGACCAAAAGGTCAACTATGACTGTACAGCAAAGATAAGGTAAGGGGACAGGAAACCAGAGCTCGGGGGACAGTACAACCAGAAAGAAATGAGAGAGGATGGAGACTCGTAGGGAAAATGTAACCATCACTGAACAATTTCTGTAGAAATTTCCAGATGGGAATCCAGTGTTCTGTATAAGCTTTCACTGAAAACACAATATTATCTTTTTTTGTTGTAATGTTTATTGTGATTTGGGTGAAACTTTACAGAGCAAATTCATTCTCCCTACAGCAGCTCATACACATTTTTGTCTCGTGACCATTGACTGCAATTCCCCACAATGCAGCAACTCTCTTCTCACTTCCAGTAATTACCCCTTCCCTGTGTCCTTCCCTCCCATGGGCTCCGACCCCCTGAGCTATCTCCCTGTGCAAACACTGCCCTTCTGTTTTCCCACAATTGATCGCTCCAGGTTGTGTGTCTACCTGATGTAAATATTCACCCCAGATGCCTGTCTATTGTGTGGCTGGAAGCCACAGGAGTGAGTTCAGTTCCAGACCTGAAGGTAACTAGGGGCCGTGGTCTCAGGGGTCTCACCAGGCTCTATCAGACCTGGGCTTTTTTTTTTTTTTTTTTTAGTGATTGTGAGTTTTGTTCCACGTTGTTCTCCCACTCTATCCAGGATCTCCTGCTCTGATCTGTTTCTGAGTGGTTGACAGTGGTAGGTGGGCACCATCTAGTTCTTCTGGTCTCATGGTCATATAGGCTGAAGGTCCCATGGTCTACTGGTCGCTTGGACTAACTGTGAAAGCACAATACTATCTTTTGAAAAAGAGCCTAGTTATGGATAGAATTGTGTCCCCAGAAATGTTGTAAATCCCAACCCATATACCTGTGGTTAAGAGCTCTGGTGGTGTAGTGCCTAAGGTATCTGACTGTTAACTGGAAAGTTAGCGGTTCAAACCCACCAGCCGCTCCGTGGAAGGAAGACTGGGCAGTCTACTTCCATAAAGATTTACTGCCTTGGTACCTATTGCTATCAGTCAGATCTAACTCATAGATAGCGAAACTTTCCTTCCAAGGAGTGGCTGGTGGGTTTGAACCACCAGCCTTCTGGTTAGCAGTCAGATGCCTTAGGTACTATGCCACCAGAGCTCCCATGGTTAGAATCCCATTTGGGAACAAGGTTGTCTATGACCTTAACGAGGCAGTATTCCTGTCAGATGTGACTTGAGAGATAAACCGAGTGGATCAGGCACCCAGACGCAAGCAGAGATGGGGGGAGGGAGAAGCCATGCCACGTGAAGACGGTGAGAACCAAGAAACCGAAGCTGTGAAGAGAAAAGACTGTCCCCAGAGCCGACAGGAAGAGAGCCTGCCCCTCCAGCTGGCACCCCGAATTTGGACTTCTAGCCAACTGAACCGCAAGAAAACCAACGTCTGTTTGTGAAAGCACCCCCTTGTGATACTCCTATTATAACAGGACAAGATGGTTAACTAAGGCAGTAACGGAGGACGCATTTAGAAAGCGAGGTCTGGGCGTGAGGTCTGCTGATCACTGTGGGTGCCATTGGGACCCTCTTGGAGGACAGATCTGAGAAGCTGTTGTTCTTAGGTGCCATCGAGTCAGCTCCGACTCATAGCGACCCTGTGGACGACAGAAGGAAACACGGCCCTGCCTGTGCCAGCCCCATGGTCCTTGCTATACCGGAGCCCAGCGTTGCAGCCACTGTGTCAATCCACTCGTCCAGGGCCTTCCCCTTTCTCTTTGACCCTCCACTTTACCAACCATGACAGCCTTGGGAATGGCCCCTTCTGCTACTCTCACTCCCAGGAGCGTTCTGGCCGCAGTTCTTCGGGGACGGACTTGCTAGTCCTGCTGGCAGGCCCTGTGCTCTGAGTATTCTTCACCGGATAGATAGCTGGACAGAGGGTTTTCTCGGAAGCAACCATTTTGGAATCAGAGCCACCAGCGTGGTGCTGCTGCTGAGGGGGTAGGAATCACTGGGGACCTCCCCTCCGCAGGAGTCAGCATCACTCACCTGTCCCGTTCACCTGGGAGCTTCTCAAGGACAAGGCCATGTCTTCGTCTTGGTGAGGGCCTAGGGAAGGGCCTAGCACTCCAAGGAGCTAAACAGGAAGGGCATGTCTGAGTGTCCTCACCAGATGCGTGCCTCCCCGGGAAATGAAGAGCTAATCTGGCTGCGGTGGGGACTCAGCTCTCAGCTGCAGGCCCCGCTGTGCCCCTAGCAAGCAAGCGGGGAGGGCAAGCCTCCACTCAGCCCCTCTCTCCAGCTTCTCTGCGCGCGCTCTCCCTGCCACAGCAAGTCCCAGGGCAGTTCCCACCTGACAGCGTGCGCGGGGGCCATCCCTGGACCAGAGCTGCCTGTGGTGGTCCTGCACTGACGCCCGCCCACCGGGGCTGGACGCGGGTTGAACCTTGGGAGTAACAACAGGCCCCAGAAACATCCTGATGGGCAGTTTTTGTTGTTTGTTTGTTATCTTCTTCCAATTTGTATTGTGATCTGCGTGAAAGTTTATGGAGCAATTTGGTTTTCCATTCAACAATTCATGCACATTTTGTTTGGTGACATTCATTGGAAGTGTGACAGACTCTTCCCATTTCCTCCTGGGGTTCCCCACTCACTTCCTCCTTCTTTCCCATCCCTTCCACCTGTTGGGCTTTAACCCCTGGGCAAACGCTGGCCTTTTGATCCCTTCTGGTTGATTTCTGGTTGATTGCTCTAAGGAGCGGCACCTCCCTCCCTGCTGTTATTGCATCTGATAGGCCTGTCCATGGCTTGGCTGTAAATTGAGCCACAGGGTGAGTGCCGCTCTGTGGGGTACACACCATGCGTACCTACAGATGGCAAAGGTCCTTATCAGGCTGCCTCCTGATCATTGTATTGCTGGCATGCTGGGCTGTAAGCCAGACCTTGAAACAGAGACATTTACATGGACACCAGGGCTGGAGCTCTACATCAGAGAACGCAGGCATGTGGGAGTAAAATCCAAGGTCACCTGAGCCTGGCAGTGTGCCCCTTTTGTATACTTCAGTACACAGTAGTTTGTAAACTACCTGTAGCTTTAAGATGGTGTAGCTCTCCCTCCCCCTCCCT
>NW_006921648.1:1483027-1484693 GCF_000298275.1 Orycteropus afer afer
CCCTCTCCCTCTCCCCCTCTCTCTCTTTCTCTCTCCTGTCCATCCAGCCTGCCACCCCTGGACTCCTTGTAAGTCAGTCCCAATACATCCACGTCACAAAGAGCAGCTCTGGGTCACTTCTTCGGTGCCTCGGCCCTCAGTGCGAGTGCTGCCCTAGGCTCACTGGGAACATCTCCCAAGGAGTTCCAGCCCTGAGGGGTGTCTGAGGGCCGGAGTCTTGCAGGTTTCACTTCTGGTTTCAGACCAGCCAGCCCGCTCTTTTTTGATTTTGAGTTCTGTTCCACATTTGTCCCCCACTCTAACCGGGACCACTTGTGGTGAATCCTTTCAGAGCGGTCAGCAATGGTAGCCAGGAACCATCTAGTTCTTCTGATCTCAGGAACAACAAGGCCTGATGGGAAGTTTTTTTTTTTTTTTTTTTTTTTGGCTGTAATCTTTTATTTTATTTTGATTTTTTTATTGTAATTTGGATGAAAATTTACAGAGCAAATTCACTTTCCATACAGCAGTTCACATACACTTTGTCTCATGACATTGACCACAATTTCCCACAATGCACCAGCTTCCCTCCCACTTCCTCCCCATAGTTACCTCTTCCCTGTGTCCTTCCCTCCATGCACTCCTGCCTCCTGAGCTGTCTCCCTGTGCACACACAGCCCTTCTTTCTCCCATGATTGCTCTCTCCAAGGAGTGTATCTACCTCAGGTACGGTTCAGCTCATATGCCTGTCTTTTGCTTGGTTGGAAGCCACAGGAGTGGGTTCAATTCCAGACCTGAAGGGCAGCTAAGGGCCATAGTCTCAGTGGTTCCACCAGGCTCTATCAGACCAGTAAACCTGGTCCTGATGGGAAGTTTTTGAGTATTCAGTCTTGATAGGAGTAGTCCACAGTGACATGCCATTTAGCAAAAAAAGAAATTATAATACTGGAGCCTTGTCTCTCACACACAGAATTCGTTTCTGCTGTTAAGCCACCTAGCTTGTGACCCGCTGTTACAGCAGGCCTAGGAAACTAACCCAAACTACACCCACTGCCCTGGAGTCGATTCCAACCCACAGCACCCCTAGAGGACAGAGTGGAACTGCCCCAGAGGGTGTCCAAGACTGTTGATCTTTGGAAACTCACTACCTGTCAAGTTGGATCTGAGTCATAGCTACTCCTCCTTGGGTTTCCAAGGCGATATCGCTATGGAAGTAGATTGCCCAATTTTCCTTCCAAGGAGTGGCTGGTGGATTTGAACAGCCAGTCTTCTGGTTAGCAGTCAAATGCCTTAGGGACTACACCACCAGAGCTCCCAATCTTCATGGAAGCAAAGCCCAAACCATACCCACTGCGGTGGAGTCGATTCCGACCCACAGCACCCCTAGAGGACAGAGTGGAACTGCACCACACGGTCTCCAAGGCTGTCAATCATCACAGGAGCAAAGCCCAAACCACACCCACTGCTGTGTAGTCCATTCTGACCCACAGCGCCCCTAGAGGACAGAATGAAACTGCCCACAGGGTCTCCAAGGCTGTCAATCTTCATGGAGGCAAAGCCTAAACCACACCCACTGCTGTGGAGTCAATTCTGACCCACAGCGCCCCTAGAGGACAGAGTGGAACTGCACACAGGGTCTCCAAGGCTGTCAGTCTTCACAGGAGCAAAGCCCAAACCACACCCACTG
>NW_006921648.1:1485069-1499334 GCF_000298275.1 Orycteropus afer afer
GCCTGGAGTCCATTCTGACCCACAGCGCCCCTAGAGGACAGAGTGGAACTGCCCACAGGGTCTCCAAGGCTGTAATCTTTATGGAAGCCGACTGCCTCCACTTTCTCCTACACAGCAGCTGGTGTGTTCAAACTGTTGGCCTTTTGGAAGCAGATGAGTGATTAACTGCTGCACCACCAGGGCTCCTTTTTCCAATGTATCGCCCAGTGCTGTCAGGTCAATTCCAATTCACTGTGACCCTGTAAGTCAGAGCAGGGCTGCCCATAGTCCCCAAGGCTGGAGTCTCCCTCCTGTGAGCACCCTTCTGCTTCGCAACTGTGCTGCAGTGAATTATTAATTCGGCTCTTCCAGCCGTGGCGTGTGTGATTCCCACCAGATGACGGGGTGAGACCATGCCAACGTCAGGTGCCTGTGGTGCACCAAGGGCACTGGATCGTCCTCAGGTGCCACGGAGTCTGCTCCCACTCTTAGTGACCCCACGCACAACAGAGTGAAAGGCGGCCTCCTCCAACGCCAACTTCACAGTGTTTGCTGTGAACCCGTCGCCGCAGTCACTGTGTCAGCCCATCCCGTTGAGGGTCTTCCCCATTTTTGCTGCCCTCTTCTTCACCAAGCATGATATCCTTCTGCCAGGACTGGTCCCTTCTGACATGACCAAAGTAGGTGAGACGAAGTCTGGCCTTTCCTTTGTAGTCTCCCTTCCAGGGAGCATTCTGGCCGCACTTCTGCCAAGACAGCTGTGTTAGTTCTTTTGGTTCCAAGGAACTCTCAGTATTCTTCGCCAACACCACAATTCAAAGGCATCAACTCTTCTTCAGTCTTCCTTATTCCTTGTCCAGCTTTCAGGAGCGTATGCGCCTAAGGGGATTGGAGGGCTTGCTAATAACGTAAATAAGATGCAGGGTGTTCTTGTCCGGGCAGGACCATGCAAATCAGCCGGAAGGCACCGGAACGCGGGGATTGGTCAGCGTGGCCATTCCAGCAGGCTTAAAATGAGCCCCCCCCCCCGCCCCCGACAGAAGGGGCGGAGCTTGTTGCCATCAACACAGAAGAACCGGAAGTGGCGCGTATCTTTGGATCCGAGATCACTGTGCTGCACCTCCTTGACCCAGGAGACGGAGACAGCTGTAACACTTTGCTGAATTGGCAGAGAGACGCCCAAAACAGCAGAGGCAGCAGAACCGAGAGACCAGCATGAAACAGAGTGCGGGCTTCCCAGTCCACGAAACGAGAAAGCTGAGTGAGGTGGAGATGCCATGGGAGGGACGTTAGGTCAGAATTGGCAGAAAGGTTGGCGGATGGCAGCGTGGCTGACCGCCTCGGAGGAGCCAGCCTGGGGCTGACCCGGGGTGGTGCGCCTGCCTCCCCCTGGTGGTAAAGGATGCCACTGCACCCTCTTTGCGGCAGCCAAGCACTTAACCCCTGCACCACCAGGGCTCCTTACTAATAGGTACAGATACATATGCATTGTAGAAAACATCAGGAGATACAGGGAAGCGGAAAACAAGGCAAAACAAAAGCAGGCAACCCCACCCTGGAGACATCTGCTCGTCACACTTTCCAGTCCACCTGCGTCAGAATAACATTTCTAAAACGCAAAGTTCTGAAATGCTTCAAACTCCCAAATATCCTCAGGATAAAATCTAGACCCTCGATGGGGCCCTCGGGCCTTTTTCTGCAGCCTCTTCCATCCTGCGTCCTAGCGCCTCAGCCTGGGCATCTGCCGCGCCGCCAGCTCCCTGCTGCAGACCCAGCCAGCAGCCAGCGGCCGGTGGAGGAGTTGCGCTGGCGCCCCCTGGTGGAGCGCAGAGAGCAGCGACGCCTAAGTAACGTCCAGAAAGGAAGCAAACTGTGGTCAGTGACCACTCCCACTCCCCTCCCCACCCACCCCTGGGATAATGGTGGGTGGGGCCGCTCCCATTCCAGCCCCTCCATCTCGGGACCCTTGAACTTCGGAAGGAAGGCAGACGTGCCCATAAGCAGGTGTCACCAAACACGGTAGGTGCGCCAGGGAGGGTGTGAGCAGAGCCGGGGGAGGGGGCCTCAACCCCTGGCAAGAGGAGAGCCCCCCTCGGCCAGCATGCATTTGCATCAGCCAGGTAGGCGGGCAGGGAAGGACGAGGCGAGGAAGGAAGGAAGATACCTGTTGGTGTTATCAAGGTGGCTTTCTACTCGTGGAACCCACGTGACAGAGTAGAACTGCTCTGGGAGGTTTTCTAGGGCCTAGCTCTGGTAGCATAGTGGCTAAGACACTTGCCTGCTAACCAGACGGCTGACGGTTCAAACCCACCAGCCGCTCCTCGGAAGGAAGGTTGGGCAATCCTACTTCCGTAGTGATACTGCCTGGGAAACCCAAGGAGGGGTCGCTATGAGTCAGGTTTGACTCGACAGCACATAACAACAACAACAGTCTTTGCCCAGTCTTCCTTCCAAGGAGTGGCTGGTGGTTGCTGGTCCAATAGAGCCTGGTGTAACCACTGAGACTATGGCCCCTAGCTGCCCTTCAGGTCTGGAATTGAACCCACAACTGTGGTTTCCAGCCAAACAAAGTACAGGCATGTGAGTTAAACATTTACCTCAAGTAGACACACACCCTGGAGAGAACAATCATGGGAGAAGGAAGGGCTGCTTATGCACAGGGAGATAGCTCAGGGTGCAGAAGAGTATGAAGGGATGGACACTGGGAGGAGGTAACTATGGGGAGGAAGTGGGAGGGGAGCTGCTGCATTGTAAATTTTGGTCAATGACATGAGACAAAGTATATGTGAACTGCTGTATGAAAAGTGAATTTACTCTGTAAATCTTCACCCAAATCCTAATAAAAAAAAAAAAGGAGTGGCTGGTGGGTTTGAACCGCCAGCCTTCTGGTTACCAGTCAGACGCCTAAGGCACTGTGCTCCCGTTTTTGGTTTGAGTTTGTGGAATCTGATTGCCAGGCCTCTTTCTCCCGCTGGGCCACTGGGTGGTTTCGACAAGCTCTACATCAGCACCTGGGTGCTTAATCATTGTGTCACCAGGGCTCCCAGATGGAGAAAAGACACAGAGACACATAGGTAGGCAGTTACTGAGAGAAACAGATAGGGAAGCGGATACAAAGAGACAGATACGTGCAGAGATAGGTAGGTAGGTAGAAATACAGAAAGACGGGGATGCGTGTGAACACACAGAGATCTCTCGATGGGCGATGGGTCTGGCTCGGCCCAGGCTTCCTGCCGGCTTCCCTGCTCCAGCTAGGCAGCAGCTGGTCCCCACCTCCCTGGCCCACACCACTGAGGCCGTTGAAACCTGTCATGATGTGGGTTTGGATCCAGGATCAGGCTCCAGTTCCCCCACACACTTGTCACAGTGCCTGGTCTAACGTTCCTGTCAATCAGTGCATTTCAGCCGTTACTTTGAAGAGTTAGAAAACAGCAGGTGTAGCCCTCGGTGGGTAGGATTTCCTTATTCAGCTTGTCTGAGTGACAGGTCAAGGTCCCACTAGACAAATCCACACCTACAGCCGGGTGGACCAGGCACAGGCCTGTGGACACAAAGGACACCTCCCCCCAGCACTAGGAGCAGAGTTCACTGGGTGCAGGCTTAGGACCACGGGCTGCGTCTACCAGGGCCGGTGGAGTCCAGGGCGGAAAATTGCCGGGGCAGGTCGACTCGCAAGGGGGCACCCGGAGTGCACCTCTACGCCAGCCCTATAGGTGGGAACTTCCCATCACTGGAGTCACATCCGCCTCTCTACTGTCCCAATGGGGAGGCCCAACGTTGAGGGAGAGAGGAGTTGACCAAATACATACTGTGGCAGTTAAGTTTGTGTGTCAACTTGGCTGGGCCTGGTTGAGTGGCTGGGCAGCTGGATATAGTATTCCCCATGATGAGACTGGTAATCAACTCCATGGTGGAATCTACTGTGAGCAGCTGAGTAGCTGCCTTTGGGTATGTGGTCTGCGTCCTGTGTATAAGGAGAAGCTTTGGGGAACGGTCTCTAGCTTATAACACCCTTGGACCCTGCACGTAGCCATGTCGTTGTTCAGGCAGCCTGCCATGCTCTGCCAACCTTGGGACTTTCAGTGGACTTGAATTAATGGCCTGCAGTGTGGTTTGGTAACGTCGGGACTATGCCATTTTATTAGTTGACCTTGGGCTTGTCAGCCTCAGCAGCCAACAGCTGCCTGAGTGAAGAGACGCCTCTAGCTTCAGTGGGCCGGGAACAAGAGGCGGAGGTGAAGTCCAAGGTTGAGGGGCTTTCACACAGACTGTTCTGGTTACCTAGTGCCGCTCTATCAAGAATATACCACAAATGGGATGGCCTTGACAAACAAGAGTCTATTCTCTCACAATTTGGAGGCTTTAAGTCCAAGTTCAAAGTGCCAGCCTCTAGGGGCTGGGAGAAAGCCCCTCGACCTTGGGGTCCAGCTCTGCTCCTGCTCCCAGCCCACTGGGGCTAGAGGCCTTTCTTCACTCAGACAGCTGCTGGCTGCTGAGGCTGAGAAACCCCAAGGTTGCCAAGGAAAAAGGCACAGTCCTGATGTTACTAAACCACATGGCAGGCCATTAACTTAAGTCTATTTTAAGTCCCGAGGTCGGCAGAGCATAGCAGGCTGCTGAGCAATGACATGGCTACATGCAGGGTCCAAGCGTGCCATAGGCTAGAGGCCATTCCCAAGGCTTCTCCTTAAATACAGGAAGCAGACCACATACCCAAAGGCAGCTACTCAGCTGCTTGTGGTAGATCCCACCATGGAGGTGATTGCCAGTCTCCTCATGGGGAATAACTCCCACCAGGTGCCCAGCCACTCAACCAGGCCCAGCCAAGTTGACACACAAACCAAACTACCACACAGCCCCTAGAGCTTGGCACTTGGAACTTGGACGTAAAGCCTCCAAATTGTGAGAGAATAAACTCCTGTTTGTTGAAGCCATCCCAGTTGTGGTATATTCTTGTCAGAGCGGCACTAGGGAACCAGAACAGAGATCAAACGACCGAGTGGGGTCCAGATCGAGATGGGGAGGACACAGTCGCCCTGCAGGGGCTCCGAGCCTGATCTTCTGAGTGAGCCCCATAAATGAGAGACGTCCCCGCCCCCGTGGCAGGCTGACATGAGGAATCCCTGAACCCCAGGCCAGCCAGTGGGGGTGCTCCAGGCCCTCGCAGTCAGCTGAGACCTCATGTCCTTCTCCGCGACCTGCAGACACCCCCTCCCGGCCCCTCACCCCTACCCCCCACTAGTTTCTCAGGCTGCCTCCCACAGTTACGGGCACCCAGAGACCTCTGCAGTGTGGAGGCCCAACCAGCAGACACCTAGAAGGGGCCTTGGCTGAGAGCCGTCCCAGTCTCCCTGCTGGGCAAAAGCTATCCCACATCACGGTGGAAAACAGACCTGTGTGTCTGTTTTGTGAATTACAGAATGATCAGAGAGAAACTGAGTCTACACGGTTCAAAGACAAAACGTGTGCAGAGAACACTCTGGCGTGAGTCCCTGTGCCACCGGACAGGCCGCCCCTGGTCAGCTCCACGGTTGGTGACTTCCAGACTTCGGGTGGATGCCCAGAAACCACTGCTCCTTCCGGGTCTGGCGTTTTCTCACCAGAGGGGATGCCCTGTCTGGAGCTGCCCTGCCCAAGAGGGGGCCTGCTGGGTCAGGGCAGGAATGCATTTACATGACCCCTGTTGCTCCCAGCGTTGTCATCTGCAGTCCAGGGACACGTTCACACATCTGCCACCTGTGTCTGACTGTCCTACTCAACACAGCTCTGCCCTCAGAGCATGCTGGGGCTTTGCCAGTCTCATGAGTGGGAAACGGTGCCTGAGGCCCTTGCCCATTGCTCTGGGGTTGAGTCTGACCCACAGCGCCCCTAGAGGACAGAGTGGAACTGCACCTCGGGGTTTCCAAGGCTGTCAATCTTCACAGAAGCAAAGCCCAAACCACACCCACTGCCTGGAGTCCATTCTGACCCACAGCGCCCCTAGAGGACAGAGTGGAACTGCCCACAGGGTCTCCAAGGCTGAAAATCTTCACAGAAGCAAAGCCCAAACCACACCCACTGCCTGGAGTCCATTCTGACCCACAGCGCCCCTAGAGGACAGAGTGGAACTGCACCTCGGGGTTTCCAAGGCTGTCAATCTTCACAGAAGCAAAGCCCAAACCACACCCACTGCTGTGGAGTCCATTCTGACCCACAGCGCCCCTAGAGGACAGAGTGGAACTGCCCACAGGGTCTCCAAGGCTGAAATCTTTGCAGAAGCCAACCGATTGCCTCAACTGTCTCCCTTGGAGCTGCTGATGGGTTCAAAACGCCAGCCTTTCAGTTAGCAGCCAAACATGTAACCATTAGCACCACCAAGGATCTCTTTGTGTGTGTGTGTGTGTGTGATTTGGGTGAAATTTTATAGAGCAAATTTGTTTTCCTTACAGCAGTTCATACACATTTTGTCTCATGACAGTGACTACATTTCCCCACAATGGAACAGCTCTCTTCCCACTTCCTCCCTGTAGTTACCTCTTCCCTGTGTCCTTCCCTCCCATGCACTCCTGCCTCCCGAACTGTCTCCCTGTGCAAACACTGCCCTTCTATTCCCCCATGCCTGATCTCTCCAAGGAGTGTATCTACCTGATGAAATTGTTCACCCCATATGACTGTCTAGGAAGCTCCGGTAGCATAGTGCCTACGGCACTTGACTGCTAACCAGAAGGCTGGAGGTTCAAACCCACCAACCACTCCTCAGAAGGAAGATGGGGCAACCTACTTCCGTAGTGATACTGCCTCGGAAACCCAAGGAGGGGTCGCTATGAGTTGGGTCTGACTCGAAGGCACATAACAACAACAACAACATTTGATTGTCTACTGTTTGGCCGGAAGCCACAGGAGTGAGTTCAGGTCCAGACCTGAAGGGTAACTAGGGCCTTAATCTCAGGAGCCTCACCAGGCTCTGTCAGACCAGCAAACCTGGCCTTTTTTTGTGATCTTGCGTTTTGTTGCACATTGTTCTCCTGCTCTATCCAGGATCTCCTGCACCCATCCCCCTCCGAGTATCACCAAGGATCTTAACGGTAGCGGTACCTCAGTGGGATTTCAATTTGTGTTTCCTTATGGTAAGTGATGCTGAGCATCATTTCCCAGTTTCCTCACGAGTGGAAACCAACACCACAAACTGAGGGGAGGAAAGCAGCCCGAACCTATTGTCTTCCAACTCTGGGAGAGCAGATGGCTGGCAAGGGTGGCACTGAACCAAAAGCACGTGGTCCCGAAGGCTCCAGGCGACAATGGACGGTCTCGCCTTTCCCTGCGTCTCCGGGCAGCCCATTCTTGGGCTGCTGGCCACAGCAGTCATTCTCAGGGCACATCACTCTGGCACTGCTGCCTCTCTCCTCCACGTTTCAGGACCTTTGTAATTACATTTAGGAGCCCAGGTGGCCCAATGGTTAAGCACTTGGCTGGGAACTGAAAGGCCAGCAGTTAGAACCCACCCGCCACCCCATGAGAGAAAGATGAGGCAGTCGGCTTTCCTAAAGACTGACAGCCTTGGAAACCCTGTGGGGAAGTTCCACTCTGTCCTCTAGGGGCGCTGTGGGTCAGAATGGACTCCAGGCAGTGGGTGTGGTTTGGGCTTTGCTTCTGTGAAGATTGACAGCCTTGGAAACCCCGAGGTGCAGTTCCACTCTGTCCTCTAGGGGCGCTGTGGGTCAGAATGGACTCCAGGCAGTGGGTGTGGCTTGGGCTTTGGTTCCGTGAAGATTGACAGCCTTGGGAACCCTGTGGGCAGTTCCACTCTGTCCTCTAGGGGTGCTGTGGGTCAGAATGGACTCCAGACAGTGGGTGTGGTTTGGGCTTTGCTTCTGTGAAGATTGACAGCCCGGGAGACCCTGTGGGCAGTTCCACTCTGTCCTCTAGGGGCGCTGTGGGTCGGAATGGACTCCAGGCAGTGGGTGTGGTTTTGGTGGATAGTTAAATTGATTGGTCAGTCCTTTGTGAGACCCCCACCCCCATCAGGCCTAGAAAGGTTTTCTGCCAGGGTGCTTATGTCTCTTGGGTTTACACTGAAATCTTTCACCCTTCCAGCTTTATGTGGGGGTTAGTATTTTCATGGCCAACAGATGGGGCAGCACCAAAGGTGTGCACTGGGGTCACAAGGCCAGGGTAAAACAACCCAAAAACCTTCTTGGAAAGGCTTGCTTTGGATTCCAAAAAAAAAAAAAGGCAGCAGAAGCCAAATTGGTTGCATTAGAGGTTTTTAATACGGAGAAACTTACCAAAAAGGGCAGTGCTGAACTTTGCATGAATCCACCACAAAACGTGGTTGACCTAGGTTATCCGAAGGAGCCCTGGTACAGTGGTTAAGAGCTCGCCTGCTGGAGGTGGGAAGAGAGCTGTTCCGTTGTGGGGAATTGCAGTCAACGTCACGAAACAAAACGTGTATGAACTGCCGTATGGAAAATGAGGTGTAATCCATGGTGAAGGCTGCTGTCTCTGATCCTCATCGTAAGTGCCTCACGTCCTCTTCACTTTCAGCCAGCAAGGCTGTGTTGTCTGCGCACACAGGTTGTTCATGAGTCTTCCTCCAATCCTGATGGTGTGTTGTTCTTCATATAGTCCCGGCTCTCGGATTATTTGCTCAGCGTGCAGACTGAATAAGTACGGTGAAATGATCCAACCTCGACACACTCTCTTCCTGATTTTGAACCATGTGGCATCCCCTTGTTCTGTTCGAATGAAGCCTCCTGGCCAATATACAGGTTCCTCAGGAGTACAATCGAGTATCTGGAATGGCCATTCTTCTCAAAGGGATCCATGATTTCTTATCGTCTACTCAGTGGAAGGGAGCTCTGGTAGCATAGTGCCTAAGGCACTTGACTGTTAACCAGAAGGCTGGCGGTTCAAACCCACCAGCCACTCCTCAGAAGGAAGATGGGGCAACCTACTTCCGTAGTGATACTGCCTGGGAAACCCAAGGAGAGGTCACTGTGAATCGGGTCTGACTCAACTGGCACATAACAACAACAAGAAACAACACTCAGTGGAAATCCTTTGCTTGTTGATAAAACACAGGTAGAAATCTTTCTGCTTTCAGCCAAGATCATCTGACATCAGCAATGATATCCCTCCTTCCACACCCTCTTCTGAATCTGGCTTGAATTTCTGGCAGTTCCTTGTCCCCATAAAGATTATAGCCTTGGAAATTCTACGGGCCATTTCCACTCTGTTCTGTAGGGTCATTAAACCAAAAACCCAAACGCACTGCCCCCGAGGCGATTGTGACTCATAGGAGTTGGATTCCATGCCACCACAATGGGCTTGGCTTTTTGGTTTGTTACAGGGGAGTATGCTGACAGGTAGTGCTCACAGAGGATGTGAATTACAGAAGGGGAGAGGCACGTGGCCCCGCAGGGCAGGCCGCAGGGGGTGGGCAGTGGAAAGTAAAGTCTGAAAGTCTTCAGAGGAAATGGCCCTGGGAGCTGACTTTGCTAACAGACATCCCTGGGGATTTTCACTCAAGGAAAAAAAAAAAAAATACCCGCACTGCCGTGGACTCAGATCCAGCTCATAGTGTGCCTGGTGTCCCTGTCTGACAGTGGCTAGGGTTATGTCCCTCCGTCACTTGCTCACTCGCTGGCAGGTTTGGATACACCTAAACCCCATACAGGTGGGATGAGGCGTGGAACCATACTGCTTTTCCAAATGTCACACCACGGGGAGCCGGGGCACCCTCAGCCGCCATCTCCTGCCTGGGTTCCTGGACTGGCAGAGCAGAGCTCCAAGACTCACGAGGTCCAGGTGCCCTCCCCTGGCCCCTGACCACAGCTCCCACCTCTGGACCGGTCCCTTCAGCAAGACCAGCTCTGGGACTGAGGTGTCCACCTGGTTCCCCTGCCACCCCATGGGAGGAGGAGGCTGGCCACATGGACCCTGTAGTGGCAAGTCACCTCCTTACGGTCAACACTTGGCCCCCCCTGGTCCTCCTCCAGAGCTTCCTGCCCCTGAGCCATCTCTCAGGCCCACCTTGGCGCTCCTGGGGCTCCATCCCCCAAATGTCATAGGCTCTGAACCCCTCAGCCTCGAAACCAGCCTCACGTCTGATAATGAGGTGAGGTCTCTGAGGCTCCCCCATCCAGCTGCCCTTGGCCTGAAGGGGGGCTGTGAGACCTCTCAGCCTGACATCCTGGGAAGCTGGACTCCTCACCCCTCCTGAGCCCTGTCCCCAAGAGGCTTCAGGCCCACCTGCTGGGCCTTCCCCCGGTTACCTCTCCCTCACTGCCCTCCCTGCCCGAGTCTCACCTCCTCCAGGAAGCCACACAGGGCTGACAGCTCTGGGCACTGAGCTCCCAGGGGGAGAGGCCTGCTGATGAAAATGGCTGATGTAAGGAGTCTATGAAAGAAGATGGAAGGGGTGCACAGAGGGTTGTCATTGCTGGTGTCGGATGGATCGCGGCTGAAAGCAAAGAAGTCCAGAAAAATGTTTACCTGTGTTTTGTTGACTATGCAAAGGATCATAACACATTACGGGTAACATCGCGAAGAATGAGAATTCCAGAACACTTACTTGTGCTCGTGAGGAACGGATACATAGACCAAGAGGCAGTCATTCAAACAGAGCAAGGGAACACTTCATGGTTTAAAGTCAGGAAAAGTGTGCGTCAGGGTTGTATCCTTTCCCCACACTTATTCAATCTGTATGCTGAGCTAATAGTCCCAGAAGCTGGACTATATTAAAAAGTGGCATCAGGACTGGAGGAAGAATCATTAACAACCTGTGATATGCAGATAACACAACCTTGCTTGCTGAAAGTGAGGATGACTTGAAGCACTTACTGATGAAGATCAAAGACTACAGTCTTCAGTATGGATCACACATCTACATAAAGAAAAGAAAAATCCTCACAACTGGACCAATAAACAACATCATGATAAACAGAGAAAAGACTGAAGTTGTCAAGGATTTCATTGTACTTGGATCCATGATCAATGCCCACGGAAGCAGCCGTCAAGAAATCAAACTGTGTATTGCGTTGGGCAAATCTGCTGCAGAGACCTGCTTCAAGGTTAAAAAAGGATCCAAGGGACTAGAAACTAAAAACCAAACTCACTGCCATCAGGTCGGACCTGACTCATAGCGACCCCTCCTTGGGTTTCTGAGGCAGTATCACTACGGAAGTAGATTGCCCCATCTTCCTTCCGAGGAGTGGCTGGTGGGCTTGAACAGCCAGCCTTCCGGTTAGCAGTTAAGTGCCTTAGGCACTATACTACCACAGCGCCTAAGGGACTAGAGGACCATGGGAAATCCAGCCTCCACCACCCTGAGCTCAGAAGAACTGAATGGTGCCTGGCTACCACTCCAGCCACTCTGAAAGTTATCACATTAGGAAATCCTGGATAGTGTGGGAGAAAGATGTGGTACAAAATTCAAGATCATTAAAAAGACCAGTCTCAGTGGTCTGATGGTGACAGGTGAAACCCCCAGGACTATGGCCCTTAGATACCTTCAAGCCTGGAACTGAACTCATCCTGTTCTTCAGCCTTCATCCAGACAATAGACCTGTGAGGTGAACAATAACACCAGAGAGGTATGGCCTAATCAGAATAACCAAGCAGATAAGGTCAAAAGGCCTACATTTGCCCAGGGTGAAAGCTCCGAGGCAGGAAGGGACAGAAAAGAGTCACGAAGGACAACAGGAGCCACAGGAAGGAGGTGGGGAGAGGCCGCGACGCTGTGGGGTGCGGTCGATGTCACAAAACAAAATGTGTGTCAGCTGTTGGATGGAAAACCCATTTACTCTGTAAACTTCCACCAAAATCACAATACAAACATATGTAAAGACTATGAATTCCACTGGAAAGTAAATAAATAAAAGTAAAGTGTTACTCCTTGGAGAGATCAATCATGGGAGAACAGAAGGGCTGTGTGTGCACAGGGAGACAGCTCAGGGGGCAGGAGCTCAGGGAGGGAAGGACACAGGGAGGGGTCACTATGGGGAGGAAGCGGGAGGGGAGCTGTTGCATTGTGGGAAATTGCCGTCAATGTCAGGAGACAGTGTATGTGAGCTGCTGTATGGAAAGTGAATTTGCTCTGTAAACTTTTACCCACATCATGATAAAACTTAATTAAAAAAAAAAAAATTCCTGAGATCGTAAAAACACAAGAGAAAAAGAAATCTTAAAATGTAAAAGCCTTAAAATGCTTTATAACCAAATTGTAATCCATCAAATAAGCTCGAAAAGTATGAAATCGGCGTTAAAATATGATCAAATTAAGAAAAAAACCCAAAAAGATAGCACTTTGAAGACCAAGGTGTGCCTGAGTCAAGCCATGGTGTTTTCGGTCCCTTCATAAGCATGGGAAAGCTGAACAGTAAGCGAGGCAAACTGAAGAGGAGTTGACTATTGGAATTACTGTGCTAGTGGAGAGCACAGAATATAGCGTGCATGCCCAGAGGAACGAGCAAATCTGTCCCGGAGGAAGTGCCGGCAGAATGCTCCATAAAGGGGGCCCGCGGATGCCTTAGCTCACAGGTTCTGGACAGTGTTTGGGTTACCCAATGCCGCTCTAACCGAAAATATACCACGAATCAGTGACTTGAACAAACAGGAGTTGATTCTCTTACAGTTTTGGAAGCTAGAAGTCGGAGTTCAAACTGCCAGGCTCTCTGGTGTAACACTGAGACTATGGCCCCTAGCTGCCCTTCGGGTCTGGAATTGAACCCACAACTGTGGTTTCCCGCCAAACAAAGTACAGGCATGTGAGTTAAACATTTACCTCAAGTAGACACACGCCCTGGAGAGAACAATCATGGGAGAAGGAAGGGCTGCTTATGCACAGGGAGATAGCTCAGGGTGCAGAAGAGTATGAAGGGATGGACACTGGGAGGAGGTAACTATGGGGAGGAAGTGGGAGGGGAGCTGCTGCATTGTAAATTTTGGTCAATGACATGAGACAAAGTATATGTGAACTGCTGTATGAAAAGTGAATTTACTCTGTAAATCTTCACCCAAATCCTAAAAAAAAAAAAACAAAAACTGCCAGGCTCTGGGGGCTGGGTGAAAGCCCCTTGACCTTGGGCTTCAGCTCTGCCTCCTGTTCCCGGCCCAGTGAAGCTGGAGGCTTCTCTTCACTCAGGCAGCTGCTGGCTGCTGAGGCTGACAAACCCAAGGTCAACAAGTAAAAAGGCACAGTCCTGATGTTACCAAACCACACGCGGGCCATTGACTCAAGTCCATTAAGAGTCCCAAGATTGGCAAACAACATGGCAGGCTGCTGAATGATGACTCAGCTACATGCCAGATCCAAGCACGTTGAAAGCCGCAGACCGTTCCCAAAGCTTCTCCTTATAGACTGGGAACAGACCACATCCCTAAGGCAGCCACTGAGCTCATGGCAGTGGATTGCTAGTCTCATCATGGGGAATAACTACCACCAGCTGGCCAGCCACTCAAAACCAGGCCCAGCCAAGTTGACACATAACCTTAACTACCACAGATATCTTAGCAGGAGGGACCAGTCCCTGGGGATGGACATCACACTTGATAAAGTTGAGGGTCAGCAAAAGAGAGGAAGCCACTTCACAAGATGGATCGACACAGTCCTACGACAGTGGGCTCCAACGCAGCAATGATTGTGAGCAAGGTGCCGGACTGGGCAGGGTGTCATTCTGTTGGACATGGGTCCCTGTGAGTCAGACCCAACTTGCTGGCCCTAAAACCACAGGTATTATATGAGTCAGTGTGGGCTTTCAGACCCTGGAGTGAGGGACTGGACACACGCAGCTGGACCACATGCTGTGTCTACACAGCAAGCTTACTGTCCTCTTTCCAAGCACCTCAGGGAGGAGGACATTGTTGGATCTCTGCCTCCACTCCCCGCTGTCTCTAGGCTCTGCCTGCACTGTTTCGGCCTGACCCTCCACCCCTTCTCTGACGCAGCATGTGGAATGCCCGCCACAGGGCTACCCAAATCCAGCCCTTGGCTATCTTGGAAACAGGGTGCGTTTAAGCTGTTCTCACTTTGTAGAGGGTTAAAATGGAATGAAACAGAACCACGTTCACCTCAGCTAACGGGAAATCACATGACTTCTGGGAAATGTGGCTTTTCCAGTGAGAGAACGACAGGTGGAAGGGGAGTGTGGTGGTTATGTTTGTGTGTCAACTGGGCTGGGCCTGATTGAGTGGTTGGGCAGCTGGTGGTAGTTATTCCCCATGATGAGGCTGGCAATCAACTCCATGGTGGGATCTACCACAAGCAGCTGAGTAGCTGCCTTTGGGATGTGGTCTGCTTCCTGTATA
>NW_006921648.1:1500479-1509320 GCF_000298275.1 Orycteropus afer afer
AGCCAGGCGGGGTCACATCCAGGCTGGTGGCTGTCCCCTCCTGTGCCAGGCAGCAGAGAAGGCTGGGGGCATGCCGAGGGAGGGGGACAGAGAGGAGGGGGAGAGGAGGGGGCAGGAAGAGGGAGACCCTTCCCTGAGATGTCGGTGACAAATCATTGGGGACAGGAAGCATCAGGAGCTGGCTGCAGGGGTGGCCTTCCTGCGACTCTGGAGGGGCCCAGAGGAAGCTGTGGCTGGAAGGGGGAGGGTGACAGGAAGGACCTTTGACCCAAGAAGATAACAACCAGTGGGGAAAGCACAGCCAGGTGGGGCCCGGGCTGACCTCCCTCCCCTCCCCCTCTGACCTCCTCCTGTTGTTGTTGTTGTTGTTATGTGCCGTCCAGTCATAGTGACCCCTCCTTGGGTTTCCGAGGCAGTATCACTAAGGAAGTAGGATTGCCCAACCTTCCCTCCGAGGAGTGGCTGGTGGGTTTGAACCGCCTGCCTTCTGGTTAGCAGTCAAGTGCTTTAGCCACTATGCTACCAGAGCTCCTCTGACCTCCTCCTAGTGCCTCCCTATCTGGAACCAACCGGAAGCAGAGGACAAGGGCAGAACAGGACAGACATGGCTAGGACATGGGCGGGGGATGGGCAGGGGGTCCAGGACAGGGAGCACGCATCGTCAAAATGGAGGGAAACCCCCCAGGGGGCTCTGGATTACAGAGGAGACAGAGGTCAGGCTTGTAGAATGGTGGCTGGCAGGTTGAGGCTGGCTGTTGGCATCTCAGAAGGTGGCCCAGGTGAGGTGGGAACACTGAGGCAGGGGAGTCGATGGAGGGTGCGTCCTCTGAGAACGGGGGACCGCTGAAGTCATGTGTTTCTGGGGGTCCCGACACCTGCAGCCTGTGCCCCTCGGCTCTTGCAGCTTTGTGGTGGCAGGCCCGTCCAAATACCAATAGCAGAAAAGGGTGTCCCCTGTCGAAGGCTAGGGACTATCCCAAGCAATAATGCTAAGTATCCTGAGGATGGAGTGGGAAAAGGTTGCGACCCAGAAAGCCAGAAATCTGTGTTTCTTGTTCTCACCGTAGGCACAACTCTCAATACTAAAACTTGACCACAGTTGGTTCTCTTTCCTGAAACATTTGTGCAGGCAACGCAACCAGAGATTACAAACTTTAAATGTGAAGGTAAGAAACAAAAGACAGGCATATGAGCTGAACATGTACCTGAGGTAGATACGCTCCCTGGAGAGATCGATCATGGGAGAAAGAAGGGCTGTGTGTGCACAAGGAGACAGCTTGGGGGCAGGAGTGCAGGGAGGGATGGACACAGGGAAAAGGTAACTATGGGGAGGAAGTGGGAGGGGAGCTGTTGCATTGTGGGAAATTGCAGTCAATGTCATGAGACAACATGTATGTGAGCTGCTGTATGGGAAGTGAATTTGCTCTGTAAACTGTCATCCAAATCACAATAAAAATAAAAGTAATAAAATGCAGGTAAGTACAGCTCTGAAAGATACCCGTTCTGTTGTTGCTGTTGTTAAGTGGCGTCAAGTTGGTTCCGACTCACAGCCACCCTGTGTGCACAGGGGCCACGGCCCGGTCCTGGGCCAGCCTCACAACCCTGGCTCTGCTTGCACCCGCTGTTGGAGCCACCTTGTCGATCCGTGTTGTTGAGGGTCTTCCCCTTTTAACTGACTGACCCGCTACTTTATCAAGCATGACATTGCTCTCCAGGGAATGGTCCCTTCTGACAAAATGATGAAAGTAGATGACATGAAGCCTGGTTCACTTTCAAGGAGCATTCCGGCCGTACTTCTTCCAAGACAGACTCGTTCATTTTTCTGGCGGTCCGTGGCACTTTCAGCATTCTTCACCAACACCACAACTCAAAAGCATCAACTCTTCTTCGGAGTCTCCCTTATTCATTGTCCGGCTTTCACACACGTATGAGGCTATTGAAAATGCCATGGCTTGGGTCAGGAGCACCTTAATCCTCTTGTTGTTGTTGTTGTTGTTTGCCGTGGAGTCAGCCCCGACTCATAGCGACCCCTCTTTGGGTTTCCGAGGCAGTATCACTACGGAAGTAGGATTGTCCAACCTTCCTTCCGAGGAGTGGCTGGTGGGTTTGAACCGCCAGCCTTCTGGTGAGCAGTCAAGTGCCTTAGGCACTATGCTACCGGAGCTCCTTAATCCTCTAGTGACATCTTTTTTTTTTTTTTTTTTTTTAACACTTCAAAGAGTTCTTTTACAGTAAACCCCAAAACCCACTGCCATGGACTCGATTCCAAGTCATAGAGACCTTCTTTTTTTTCTTTTACAGCACACTGCCCAGTGCAATATGCTGTGTGGCTTCTGGTCTGCTTCCATTCCACTCCATTCTGTAGCAGAAGTAAAACTGAAATGTACCTGAGGCTCGGCGGACTCATACTTCCTTCCTTGGCACGCGTCCAGGTGCAGTGCGCCAGACTGCGTGACATGGCCCTTCTGGCCACTGGCCTCCATTTTGTGATGTACTGTAAACCCTACCGCCTCGGAAACCCAAGGAGGGGTCGCTATGAGTCGGATTCGACTGGATAGCTGACAGTTTGGGTTGGTTTTATGCCTCTCTAGGGTGGGATGTCTCTTGAGTCCCGCCTTGCTGGAGGGTGTGAGTCACATCACCACCCTTAGCTGCTTTGAGGGCGTATTCGTTAGTGTTCTGGGAAGTGTGCTCCCTTGCACTGGTCCTGCGTTTGGTTCGTGGACTTGAGCCAGCAGCTGGTCACGGGACCCACCGATTTGGCATCACCAGCCCCTGCAACCACGGGAGCAGAGAAACTTCCAAAGCTACCCACAGACTGGGACTTGCTAGTGTCCCAGCTCCACCACCAAGTGAGCCGAGACCTTACAGTGAACTACGGACCCTAAGACAGGAGGGACAGTGCTGAGGGGATGAGGAGGAGTTGTTGTCCCAGATGATGAGCGGCCCAGCACTTTGGAAAAATTGGGCACCTGGGACACCTCTAACCTCCGCCTCACAGGGACCAGCCTTGTGCTGATCCTTCTAAAGGAAATTATTGGAGCATCAAGCTAGGCCAAAAGCCTGTTTGGATGGTGCCTTTTGGCAAAACTCAGTGTCCTTTATGGATCACGCCAGGGGAAGAGGACATTGTGGGGGTCTCTGCCCCCCCACTCCCCATTGTCTCCTAGCACTGCCCCTGCTGTTTGGGGTGGACCACCCTGTTCCTTCGCTGAGCCAGCACGTGGAAAGCAGGCCACAGGCAGCTTCCCTCCCTCCACCAGGCGCGACGCTTGGCTGTCTCGGGAGTGAGCTGAGCAGAGCAGTATTCACGTCATAGCTGGTTAACGTGAGTTGAAACTGGAACAGATCCTGTGGTTTCTAGAAACGACCAGCTTTGTGACTCATGCGGAAAAAACTCAGGAGGGAGGAGACAGCTGCTCTAGCTTCCGAGCCCCGTTGGGCACAGTGTGAAAGAGAGAGCCTTCATAGAACAACGTCTGGATAGAGCAGCGTCAACCGTAACCATGTTTCTGGATTTTCTGCGCTGGAGAGGGGTAAGTCTCGCGGAGCCGGGCGGGGTGGGGGGCTGAGGGACACAGACTGAGGTTGCTTGTTGGCCTCTCAGCAGGGGAGGCCCAAATGAGGTGGAGACACTGAGGCAGGAGGAATCAGACCACCCTCCGGAAGGGGCACCAGGGCCAAGGGTGCCGGGCCAGGATCAGTCAGGGGACCTCCTGGTCCCAGCCTTGGGCTGTGGGACTTGAGTGGGCTGTGAGGGGCAGAGGCAGGGACAGAGGAAGGGCTGGGGGCCAGAGCGGCTCCTGTCTCCCCCAGCCCTCCCCTGGGTGGCCTCGTCCCTGCACTGTCACCTGCCCCAGCACAGCCCCCTTGGTAGGAGGGGTCCTGCCCCAGGGCTCCACCAGGAAGGCACAGTGAGATGTCGGGGGTCAGGGCTGGGAGGGCGAGAGGAGCCAGGCGGGGTCACATCCAGGCTGGTGGCTGTCCCCTCCTGTGCCAGGCAGCAGAGAAGGCTGGGGGCATGCCGAGGGAGGGGGACAGAGAGGTGGGGGACAGGAGCGGGGAGAGGAGGGGGCAGGACATGGGCAGGAGGACGGGTAGGGGGCCCAGGGCAGGGAGCACGCATCATCAAAACGTCGGGAGACCCTCCCGGGTGGTTCTAGATTACCGAGGGGAGCGGAGTTGGCCTCGCAGAACGGGGGCTGGGTTGCGGCTGGCTGTTAGGGGCCCAGCAGGGGAAGCCCAGGTTGGTGGCCTGTCCCTGGCGTTCAGGACCTCAGCGTGAGTCTGCATGGCTGGGAGAGCCAGGGAAGCGTGTGGTCCCACCCAGCACACACTCCCAAGGGGGGCTTGGTGCTCTGTCCCCTGACCTACAGGGCAGCTCCCTGGGCTCCTGCTTGGTCTACACTCAGCGCTGGGCCCCCCCAGACTGTTCGGATGTAGAACTGCCTGTGCCCTGGTGCGGGGGTGCCTGGGGGTCCTGGATCCAAGCGTGTGGGAAGGAAGTTGACTTGGGGTTTCATCCGTACAGGGCTGGAGTCCTCCGTCCAAGAACACGGTCGATGGGGTTTCGTCCCTCAGCTTGAGTGTGGTGAGCACGTCGTCCTGGCCCGGACCACGCCCGGCCGCCATCGCTGGGGGTGGGGGTGGGATGGCAGCAGAAGCCTGCTCGGCAGATGCAGTAGACACAGGAAGTCGAAGGAAGTGTCTCGCGGAGACAGATCCTACTGCTTCCTCCTGGGCTGGGACCTCAGAAAACCTGAGATGGGGGGACCCATCTTAGACGTGGAGCTCGCAGTGGACACAGGGACCCCTCAGCCTCCACCCTGGGGCTCTCAGGGCAGTGCTGGGGACCTAAAGAAACCTGAGTTCCCCTTCCCCCTGGACCCCCAATACCAAGCACTGATTACACAGCCGGACACTTCCGGCCAGCCAGTCCTATTCCAGTGGCCACCATGTGGCCACCCAGTTCCTCCCAACAGCGCTGTGCAGGCAGGAAGCCACTCAGTGACCTGTGGATGGGTGGGTTCAGAGGGGTCAAGTCAGCCCCAGAGGTCACGAGGGAGGAGTGGGCCGGGGTCTGGCTTGGAGTCTGGTGGGACGGGCCATCTTGATGTGGTCCCAAAGCCTGCCTGGGACCCGGCCATAACTCCTCTCCCCATCCTACGGGGGGCAGCACTGCTCACGAGGTCCCCCTGCCCTCCTGTTTCCCCTTCCAGGGATTGGGGAGTCTGTCCATCACGCTGGCGGCTCAGGGGACTGCTGTGGTTTTTGTGATGATCTTGGTAACTGCAATCATTGCTGCCATTGTCTACTGGTACAGCAAGGTCAGGAGAAGCCCTCTCCCCTGGGAGCACCTTGGGAATCCTGGGCGGGGCAGGGTCCAA
Source organism: Orycteropus afer afer (assembly GCF_000298275.1). Taxonomy (NCBI): domain Eukaryota; kingdom Metazoa; phylum Chordata; class Mammalia; order Tubulidentata; family Orycteropodidae; genus Orycteropus; species Orycteropus afer. The sequence goes on from NW_006921648.1 coordinate 1,505,867, forward strand.
GTCCTGAGGGGGGTGTGGGGGAGGCTGAGAGAAGGGCCCTAATTCTTACGCCTCCTGCCCCCACTTCCTACACACCTCCTCCTGGGGGCTCTGGCCCCTTCCTGACCCTGATTTTTTGTCTTCCAGAAGAATACGGACATCAACCTTAAAAATGAGTTGGCAGTACCTGTCTCCAAACTTTCTGCCGGGCAAGCATAGGCAGTGGACCAACGCCCTCCCCTCTGAGTCGTACCCGTAGCTGCACGCAAGCCCTCGGGCACCCCAGCTTTAACCAGTTTCGCATTGGTGGTGGGAGGAGGACTGGGATCTGTCCCGGTTTACTTCCGCCACACGTTTTCAAATTGGACTCTGCCAAGAGTCAGCTTTTGCAGAAAATAAAACAAATGCGTCAAAGTACTTTTCTGGTTCCCTTTCTATGTGACACGGACTTTCCCAGAACCAGGTTCTGAAATGCAGGATGCCAGTTCTCTCGGGCCAAGGGCCCACTCCACAACCCCTGGGGGCCTTTCTGAAGATGCTATAGGCCTGACGGTGAGGTGGGGCAGTGTCTCTGAGCTTCCTCCCTTCTAGCTGCTCTTGGCATGAAGGGAGTCTGTGGGACCTCTCACCCTGGTGCCCTGGGAAGCTGCCCCCTCACCCCACCACTCCAGGGCCTTGTGTCCAGGAGGCCCACCTGCTGGGCTCTCCCCCAGGTTGCCCCTCTTTCACTGCCCTCCCTGCCCAAGTCTCACCTCTTCCAGGAAGCCTTTCAGGACTTTCAGGTCCAGGCACTGGGCTCCCAGGTGATGAACAGCACCCCCAGATTTCTGCTTAGGAGGGGTGGGGGCTGATTGATGTGTGGCGAGGAGCCTCATCCCACTGTCTGGGTGCTTGGTGGGCTGGGCAGATTCCTGAGCCCCTGAGTCCCTCCTCCACCCCCTGGGTGCTGTTCCTGCTGGGGAACAAGGTGAAGGAAACACACAAGGTCCCGCCCCCAACCTGAAGTTGGAGGAGGGCAGGGGGTGCTCCCAGAGGCCCCACAGGCTTCTGCTGCCACTGTTTCTCCCCAAGTAGTCGTCCTTCTTTGGAAACTATGAAACAAGAAAACGGATTACTTATTTAATTTATTTATTACTTTTATTGTGCTGAAAAATGTACAAGAAGACATTCTCCAACATCCCCTTTCCCCCTCCCTCCTACCCCTGGTAACCACTAATAGTGTTTGGTTTCTCTCTATATTTTGTTTTGTTTTCAACCTGTGGTAGTTAAGCTTGTGTATCAAGTTGGTTGGGCCTGGTTGAGTGGCTGGGCAGCTGGATGTAGTATTCCCCATGATGAGATGGGTAATCTACTGTGAGCAGCTGAGTAGCTGCCTTAGGGAATATGGTCTGCTTCTTGTATATAAGGAGAACCCTTGGGGAATGGTCTCTAGTTTATGGCACACTCAAACCCTGCATGTAGCCATGTGGTTGTTCAGCAGGCTGCCATGCTCTGCCAACCTTGGGACTTCCAATGGGCTTGAATTAACAGCCTGCCGTGTGGTTTGGTAATATTGGGACTGTGCCTAACAACCTTGGGTTTGTCAGCCTCAGCAGCCAGCAGCTGAATGAAGAAAAGCCTCCAACTCCAGTGGGCCAGGAGGAGGACGCAGAGCTGAAGCCCAATGAGGGGCTTTCACCCAGCCGCCCCTAGAACCTGGCACTTTGAACTCGGACTTAAAGCCTCCAAACCATAAGAGAATAAACTCCTGTTTCTTCAAGCCGTCCCATTTGTGGTATACTCTTGTCAGAGCAGCACTAGTCCCAGAACATAACCTGTCAAGAAATTGGCCCTTCCCTCCCCGGTAACCAACAAAGAAAGTTCCCTTCCATGTATAAACCTCTCCTGAACTTTTCACAATAGTGGACTAATACAATATCTGTCCTACTGCGATTGACTTACTTCAGTCAGCACAACATCCTCCAAGTTCATCCATGTTATGCAGTAGAAGACGAGTTATTTTAAAAATGAAAAGTTTAGAGGTCTTGAGGCAGGACACACCCAGTTTTGAGAAAATGAAACTTAGAGAATGGAAAGTCCCAACTGGCACTCCCTCCCTCTTGCTGCACTTCCTACTTCTGTAAAACTGCCCTGCTTGCATTTTTCCGAAAAGAAACCAGCCCTATATACCCCATGTACTCCGGAAACATACAAAAACCCTGTGCAACCTTTGTTCAGGGCTCAGTCTCTGGATGTGAATCCACTGAGACAAGTGTTGACACAATAAAGTCCTTCCTTGACCCCATCCTGTTCAGCGTTAGCATTTCCCTTGGCAGCTTCAGCAACATTTTTGGTGCATTGGCTGGAAACCTTGACCTCAGCCTCCCTCAGCCACTCAAGGGACTGGTAGCGTGGCTGTTGTTGACCCCAGGAAGCCAGTGGTCCGGCCCAGCCCTTGATCTGGGGAAAACGACCTGCTGAGTGCGCCGGTGGAAGTTTTCCCACTGTGTGGATCATCTGCACTGGGCTGAGAGCCGGCCTGGCCTCTGACTCCAGGGACCTAGCAGGAGAAAGAATGGCCACCTTCCAGACATCTGAACCGCAGTAGGTTACTGGAGGGCCCCACAGTCATTCAGTCAGCCTGCCAGGAGGCAGAAGGGGGGCCTGTTCACCTCCCAGGGCACCGTCCAACTATCATCCATGTATCAGTGACAAGAAACCACAGTTGCCCACAGGTAGTACAGGAGTTTGGGAACTGGTATGTGTACCGGTGCACTGGCATGTGTGTGTGCGTGTGTGTGTGCGCGTGCGTATGCGTGTGCGTGAATGTGACTGGCCAATTGAGACTCTGTGCATCAGAAAGCTGAGGCCATGTGTTGAGCCGTTCTCCTAACCGGTGGCAAACCTCATACAGCTAAGGGCGATGAGTTTGCCGCTAGTTCGGTGAGGCTTCTGGGTCAGGGGCTTATGCTGACTTGTGAACGCTAAGAGGCGCCTGAGAGATCCTGGCGAGAGGAGCAGGAAGAATTCAACAAAGTGACCAGTGGGTACCCTGCACCACAATGGGTGGGACTCAGAGTCAGGAAGGAACCCCACTTCAGATCATGTTGAAAAACTTCAAAAAAGGATTTGGCATTCAGGATCATGGAATAAAAATGGGCCAGGGAAACTTAGAGCCCTTTGTGAATTAGAGTGGCCCACTTTCCAGGTTGAATGGCCTTCAGGGGGTTCATTGGATAAGAAAACTACCCTGAGAGTCTGGTTGGTGGTGACTGGGGACCCCGACCATCTGGACCAATTCCCTTATATAGACACATGGCATCTTGTTGTTGTTAAGTGCTGTCAAGTCGTTTCCGACTCATAGCGACCCCATGCACAGCAGAACGAAACACTGCCTGATCCTGCGCCAGCCCCACAATCCCTGCTATACTTGAGCCCATCATCACAGCCACCATGTCAATCCATCTCGTTGAAGGCCTCTCCCTCTTTTGTCAAC
>NW_006921648.1:1511770-1542288 GCF_000298275.1 Orycteropus afer afer
GTAACAGCCCAGCTTATAGACTGAGACAGACTAGGAAGAAGGAAGAGGCCGTCCACTTCTCAAAGAATTGGCCAGGGAAAACCTTATGAATAGTAAAGAAACATATGGCTTCAGTTGGTTACAAATCCACCCCCATGGCTTTAGGGGCAAGTTAGCTGAGTAATGGTTTCCCAGAAAACTAAACCACAGCCTTGCACTTTGCCTGAACCCTCGAGCCCTCCTACCCTTCAAGGGGCACTGGAGGATCTGGCACCCCTTCCTTATGTCCTCCTGATATATCCCTCTCTGAGAGCCCCCCGATCACAGACGCCATCCAGACCCCCACCAGACTCTACCACCAGCCTGGGGCCTACAACTCCAGCCAGGGCCAGCATTGGGCCACCCCACCTCAGTCCATACACCTCATCATTTCCCTCAGCTGTGCTAATACTGCTCCAAGAGACGAGGGCACCCGCTTATGACTCATACAGCCATGTCCAAGGGGGACAACGTACCCTAGTTTACCAACCGTTCACCACCACTGACCTCCTCAACGGGAAACATCATACCGCACCATACACAGAGAAGCCCCAGGCCCTCACAGACCTCGTGCAATCCATCCTTCAGACCCACAACCTGACCTGAACAGATTGCCATCAACTCCTCCCCACGCTGTTCAACACAGAAGAATGGAGGCGGGTATTACAAGCTGTCGCTCGGTGGGCAGAAGAGAGTACCCCAGCAGGAGTTGTAAATCCACAAATGGATGCGCAGAGATGCCTCCCAGGTGAAGATCCACACCAGGACCCAAATGAGAGGGAAGGTCTCCAGAGCCTGAGACCTACCAGCAAACACTCCTGCAGGGGCTACGGAGAGGCGGTCAGAAAGCAACGAACATCAACAAGGTAGCAGAGGTCCCGCAGGGCCCGGGAGGAACCCCCAGCGCTGTCTACAAGAGACTTGCCCAAGCCTAAGTCTCTATGCTCCATTTGACCCAGAGAGCCAGGGAAACCAACTGCCTTTCCACACTGCCTTTGTGAACCAAAGAGCAAGACATAGCCCCGAAAACTTCAGAAACTAGAAGGTTCCACAAGCATGAACTCCACCCAAGTGTTAGAAGTAACAAGTGAAGTCTTCATAAACCGAGACCAGGAAGCAAAGTGTGAGGCAAATGGGAAAATGAAGATAAAAGCAAACCTCACGGCAGCGGCCCTCATCCGGACCCACCTAACAGAGGAAAGGGAGCTGAGCAATCCACATGCAAAAACAGCGGGAAGGGAGAGCCTCCCCTTGATGGGGACCAATGCGCCTCTTGCAAGGAGAGAGGACACTGGGAAAGTGAGTGCCCACAGAAGCAGAAGAAGAAGAGGCGGAAACCAAGGCCGCCAAAAACAGACTGGTCTATTCAGCACCACTGGGCTGGAGCTCTTGGAAGACTAAAACAGACTGCGTCCGATTGCCTCCCCACCCTTGGTCCAAGTTGAAGTGTGGGGGAAGGTTATGGACTTCTTAGTAGACACAGGGGCTGCATACTCAGTGGTAACTCAACCCATAGCCCCAAGAACAGAAAGGCAAGTTAACATCGTTAGAGCTACTGGAACAGTAACCCGCCAAACCTTTTGTCAGCCTAAGAAGTGCACTCTAGGGGGCCAGCCAACACTGTATAACTTGTTGCAAAAATAACCCTCCCCAGGGTCCCTCGCCACCTCCTGGCATTCAGCCTGTGGGATCCACACCTTTTGAAAACCTGGCAGTGCACTTCACTGAAATACCTAGGAGCGGGGGTAACCGTTATCTCCTAGTAGTAGTGCGCACGTGTTCGGGGTGGGGGAGGCCTTCCCAACCCGCTCAGAAAAAGCCAGGGAGGTCACACGAGTACTACCGTGAGAAATCATCCCAAGGTATGGCCTCCCCCGTACATGGGATCAGACAATGGACCAGCATTCATGGCAGAAATGGGGCAGGAAACAGCTCGGATGTTGGGCATACATTGGAAATTACATGCTGCCTATAGGCCCCAGAGCTCAGGCAAAGTGGAGTGCATGAATAGGACCATAAAAACTGGACTCAGCAAATTATACCAGCAAATCCACTGACAAGCCCTCCCCTAGTATTATTAAAAATTAGGTCCTCGCTTTTACCCCATCCTGCTCAGCGTTAGCGTTTCCCTCAGCGGCTCTGGCAACAATCTTGTATTTAAAACAAAGAACAAAACACCTTTTTCAAGTTTCATCAGTATCAATCCATTCTCTGTCTTAAGTATCCAGTGCTGGTACAATAAAAGGCACTCCAGCAGCATAAGGGTGTTCAGGGAATTACCAAGGGAGGCTAACACCTCTTGAGTACATAGGAGGAGACCAAAAAATGTACCTGGAGGCACAGGAAATTGATTATAGAGAATGCGAAGGCAAGGACAAAGCCAAGTGTTCACAAGATACAAGCAGGGACTGAAACTTACAAATGTCTGCACAAAGCAAGCCGTCCAGTGCCGAAGGCTGGGCACAATTCAAGTAACTGCCAACCCCCTCCCACTTTCCAGGGATATTTATGCCTGGGTTCCAGGAGCTGGGGAGTCTGTTCCCAGACAGGATAGCACCGTGCCCAGGCTGAAAGGGCCATAAGCAATGACTTGTGCTATACTTTGATAAGATGCTTCTGCAACTTAATGAATTGTAGCCACTCCACGGAAGGGCTCCACTGGCCTTGAGGAGGGGAAGGGGTTAGCAAATTTCTCCCTTGACCAAAGAAGATGGAGTCCGGGAACCATTTGGGGGTCTTTAGGACTGTGCCCCATACATATGGTTAAGGCATTTGATGCTGACCAAAAGGTTGATGGTTTGAACCCACCAGCTTCTCCACGGAAGATGAGACAGTCTTCTTCCGTAAAGATTTACAGCCTTGGAAACCCAATAGAAGTCACTATGACTCGGAATCAACTTGACGGCAGTGAGTTTGGTTTGGTTTTGGTATAACAGAAATGCAAGCGGATGTCTTTAATAAACAGAATTTTATTTCCTCACAGCTTAGGAGGCGAGAAGTCCGAATTCAAGCTGCCGGCTCCAAGGGAGAATTTTCTCTCTCCGTCTGCTGCAGCGGAAGGGTCCTGGTCTCTTTTCCGCTTCCGTTGCTGTGTTCCTCCGCCATCTTCATGTGGGGTGGCTTCTCCACTTGCTTCTCTGTGCCTCATCGGCTCCTTTTATATCTCCAAATCCACTGGCTTAAGACACGCTATATACACTGAGATGGACCCATTAATTTATATAACAGAGAAATCCTACTCCCAAAGGGGACTATATCCACAAGTGTACCGTTAGGTGTTATAATACGTATTTTGGGCAGACAAAATTCAATGCATAACACGCCCTCCACGAAAATAAATGAGTTAATCAGCACGTTCCAATATCGTCATTGTATACAGCAGCCACACTGTGATCTACAACCGTGGTTTCTATGACGGTAAACGGGTTGCAGCGGACATCCCCGTGGGTGTGACCTGAGCTGGAGGCCTGGACCACTGGGCGGGAGGCTGCGCCATCCCGGGAACCAAGGGGTGAGCGGAAGGCAGTGGATTCCAGCAGCTGCACTAAACCCTCCCTCTGCTCGCTCAGAAAAGTGACTTGCTCCAACCAGGCCTTGCATGAAGGTTAGTGCATCCTCCGCAGAGAGCGGGAGGCAAGTCCCGAGACTTCCCCGGGTCTCAGTTAAGCCCCTCCCACCCCTCCGCCCTTGTGCTCTCATGGCCCCGCCCAGGACCCGAGTTGAAAGCGCCGGACTGGCAGAAGCTCTGCCCTCGGAAGACACCACCCAGTCCTGAGGTGGCCCCGCCCCCTCTAGGCCCTACCCCCCCAGCGCCGATTGGCCAGGCGGCGGCTCCACACCCCGCGGTGAAGACCCGGAGAGCGGAGTATGCCCGAGGAATCGGGCCCGTGGCCCTGTTGCGCATGCTCGCGGCGTGACCCTGTTCTGAGGTGACGGCCCCAGCCGAGGCGGCGGTCTCAGGCGCGGGGGCTGAGGGACCCGCCCCGGCTCAGTCGCCGGAGAGACAGGTCCCCGCTGCCGTCGCCGCCCGGCCGGTGCCCGGTGAGGACGGGCCCCAATGGGTGGGGAAAGGCCCGGGCCCCGCGGCGCGGACGCCTCCTGACCAGGCTCTCCCGGGGGTCCCACGGGGCTGCTGATCCGAGGGGACGGGTACCCCAGCTCTGCATCCCAGTCCTCAAGTGGCCCCGTTGGCCTTCATCGCCATTCAGCTTCTTTCTCCTCTTTCTTCCTTCCTACTCAACCCCCCGACCCCTCGGACTGAACCCTGACACCCCCAAAACAGGGAGCCCCTCATTTGCCCGCCGTCCCCGGCCGTGGCCGCCCTCTCGTGCTGCCCCACACCCACCCAGCCCGCCCTGGTGCTCGGAGGTCCTGGGGGGGGGGTGGATGGCAGCGAGTTGGAGGCTGGGGATCTCGCGGCGCGGGGAGGGCGCCTCCCAGAGGCTTGGGCAGGAGGTGGAGAGGATGGTGGCGTGCAGAGCCCGCGAAGCCAGCGTGTGTCCATTGCATTAGGTGAGGAGGGCAAGGAGGTGCCCGAGCTGAAGCGCCCGCCTTGGGGAAAGCCCTGCTGCGCGGACCGAGTCGCAGTTCTCCCGTGTGTGACCGGGAGGAGGGACACTGTTGCTTTGAAAATCCCCGTCAGTTTGGGCATCTGCCCACGTAAACAGGGCCGCCGACCCTCCCCAGCCCAGCTCGGCATGGGGAAGTGCCTGTCAGTATCGCCCAAAAACTTACTGTTGTTGAAGTTACACTCAGCAAAACATACACCCATCCAGCCATGTCTACACACAGTCAGTCTAGTGACCTTGATGATTCTAGGACTTGTGCAGCCATCCCTCTACCCAGTCGTTCCTTCCCCTCTAGCATCACCTCATTGCCTCTCAAGGTTCTTATCCAATCTTTCCAGTTGCTGTTGTCCGTTTGATCCCATGGAGATAGTTCTTAAAAGAGCACCATGCTGACGACAGACATTCCTGACTAGTTAAGCTAAACTGGTTTATAGAAGACTTTCTGGGATATTTTTGGTTTAAGGTTTAAATATTATCTCAGGGAAACAGTTTGGGGGATTCATTGAGCCTCAAGAAAATGTGGCTTCCATGAGCATTTGGAATTCTGTTCTACAGTTTTCCCCCTTTTGACTTGGATTCTTCTATAGAATCTTTTTTCATTTTTTTTATGATTTTGTATCTCATTATTACTATTTTTATTTTTGCAGTGTTCCCTCTCCTCCTTTCTACAGAATCTTTTATCAAAATGTTCAGTAATGGTGGTCATGATAATTCTGGTCTCATGGCAAGACAGGCAGGTATTCACAGTTCACCCAGGAACACGGACTTGACTCGTCTCTTGTCCACTGTTAATAACCCCAAGGAATTTTGCTACTATTCCTATTCCACCGATGAAACCAGTCCAGAGAGAGTAAGGGTTTGGCCCTGATTACTGAGGACGCCAGTGTTGGTGGATCTGTGGTATTTTTCTCCCATGTATGAAGACAATGCTGCTGGTTCACTGTGCTGCCAGGCAAGGTTCCTGGCTTTCAGAAGTTCATCAATAAGGAAATGGGACCTCGTATTAGTTTTCTATCATTGCCAGAACAAATGACCACTGAGTGGCTTCAAACAACCCACACATAGTATCTTGCAGCTGTGTAGGTCAGAGGCCCAGAATGAGCCTCAGTGGGCTCCAATCAAGGGGTGGGCAGAGCTGTGTTCCTCTGGAAGCTCTATGGGGCACCCATGTCCTGGCTTTTTCCAGGTGCCACAATGATTAACTGCTCGCCTACCAACTGAAAGGTCCGTGCTTCCAACCTACCAGCTGCTCCGCAGAAGAAAGATGTGGCAGTCTGCTTCTGTAAAGATTTATAGCCTTGGAAACCCTACGGGGCTGTTCTACCCTGCCCTCTAGGGTCCCTTGGAGTCAGAATGGACTCAACAGCACACAGCAACAACAGAGGCCCACATGTTCCTTGTCTCATGGCCCCACCTCCATTTTCAAAACCAGCTGCATCACTTCTCTGATCCACTGTCCACCTCTGGTCCCATTCTGCTTCTCTGCTGTCTTCCTCTTTCACTTTTATGGACCCTTGGGATTGTGATTTGGCTCACCCAGATAATCCAAGATTATTCCCTGAAGAAAATCCATAAACTCATTGCTGTTGAGTCAACTCCAACCCCTAGGGACCCAATAGGACGGAGTAGAATTGCCCTACAGGGTTTCCAAGGCTGTAAGTCTTTACTGAAGCAGAGTACAGCATCTTTCTCCTGAGGAGAGGCTGGTGGGTTCAAGCTGCCGACCTTTTGGTTGGCAGGTGGTTTGGTTACCCAGTGCCACTCTGACAGATATACCACAGATGGGTGGTTTTAACAAACAGGGATTTATTCTCTTACAGTGTTGGAGGCTAGACATGTGAGTTCAAGTGCCAGGTCTAGGGGATGGGTGAAAGCCCCTCAGCCTTGGGCTTCAGCCCTGTCTTTTACTCCCAGCCCAGTGAAGCTAGAGGCATTTCTTCACTCAGGCAGCTGCTGAGGCTAACAAGCCCAAGGTCAAGAAGTGAAAAGGCACAGTCCCGATATTACTAACCCACATGACAGGCCATTGATTCAAGTCCATTAACAGTCCCACAATCAGCAGACAACGTGGCAGGCTACAGGCAGGATTCAAGTGTGCCATAAGGTAGAGACCAGACCTAAAGCTTCTCCTTCTCTACAGGAAGCAGACCCCATCCCTAAGGCGGCTACTCAGCTGCTCCAGTAGATTTCTCCATGGAGTTGATGACCAGTCTCATCATGGGGAATAACTACATCCAGCTGCCCAGCCACATTTACACATAACCTTAACTACCACAGCAGACAAGCACCTTAACAACTATACCACCTGGGCTCCTATCTGATAAGCCAAAAGCAAACCTAATGCCGTCAAATCAATTCTGAGTCACAATGACCCCCATTGGGTTTCCAAGGCTGTAAACCTTTTCTGAAGTAGATTGCTTCATCGTCCTTCCATGGAGCAGCTGGGGGATTTGAACCACCAGACTTCTGGTTAGCAGCCAAATGCCTTACCCACTACACCACCTGAGCTCCTTAATCTCCTGATGAGCAACCCTAATTCACCAACCTTAATCCCTCTTTGCCATGAAAGGTAACACAGGTTTCAGGACAGGGACATCTTTGGGGGTCCTTATCTGGCCTCCCATGAACCTGATGGTGTCTGAGAGGCTCCTGTCAGTTCTCAATAGCATGTGTGCCTCTTCAGTCGTGGGTTTACACTGAGCCACCTTTATGCTTCTGGTCTCCTTGGTGGTGACCCACAAGGCAGGCGCTCCAAGGTCCAGGGCCCCTTAGGCATGGGATCTCAATAACTACACATAGTCAGGATCACATAGTCAATGAACATGCATGACCACCTCAGGTCCCCTCCCTTCCAGAAATCAGTTTACTACATGGGGGCCTATACAACCTCTATTTGCCTGGCTGTTTTAGAAAGACGGAACCACTGCCCTGGAGTCCATTCTGACCCACAGCGCCCCTAGAGGACAGAGTGGAACTGCCCAAAGGGTTTCCAAGGCTGTGAGTCTTTATGGAAACCTTATCGTTCTCCTGCAGAGCAGCTGGTGGGTTAGAACCACCGACCTTTGGGTTAGCAGCTGCTTTAACCACTGTGCCCCCAGGTTTCCTTAGAGAGGCAGAGAACACTTTAACAGCTCAGGCTATTTTCAGAAACCAGGTACAAAGGCCAAACTCAGTTTCTTGGTCCCACAAATGCATACTCTTTTCTGAGCAATGGGCTAATAGAAAAAAATTAGCAGGTGAGTAAATGTATCTGATTCTTAAAGAGCTCAATAGTTTTCCATAGTAAAGTTAGTTCATGCACAATGGTCCTGTAAGTTTATGTGTATGATCTGAATTCCCAGGTGTATAGTAGAGCTGACAAGGGGCAAGGTTGTAGTCACTTCTTGGTCACAGCCAGCTACCCAGAGGGACCGAGTAGTTGAACCTGTGGGCTCAGGACCAGAGTCGCAGGAGACATCAAGCTCAATTGGCATAATGTACTACATAAAACATTGTTCCACCTCCTACTTTGGCGAGTAGCAACTGGGATCTTAAAAGCTTACAAGCTGACATCTAGATGCAACGATGGGTCTCTCCTCGCCCAGAGCAAAGAATAATGAAGAAAACCAAAATTAATGGAAAGAATTAGTCCTAGCAACTGGTACGCCCTGTGATCTGCAGCCTATATGACTATGAGACCAGAAGAACTAGATGGTACCCAGCTACCACTGGAAGGGGGTCTATGTAGGAGATCCTGGATAGAGAGGGAGAACAATGTGGAACAAAACTCAAAATCATTTGGAGAAAAAAAAAAGGGGGGGGGACCAGGTTTACTGGTCCGATAGAGCCTGGTGGAACCACTGAGACTATGGCCCCTAGCTGTGTTTCAGGTCTGGAATTGAACCCACACCTGTGGCTTCCAGCCAAACAAAAGACAGGCATGTGAATTGAACATTTACCTGAGGTAGATACACTCCTTGGAGAGAACAGTATGGGAGAAAGAAGGGCTGCTATGCACAGGGAGACAGCTCAGGGGGCAGGAGTGCATGGAGGGATGGACACAGGGAAGAGGTAACTATCGGGACGAAGTGGGAGGGGAGCTGTTGCATTGTGGTAAATTGTGGCCAATGTCATGAGATGAAAAATGTATGTGACTGCTGTATGGGAACTGAATTTGCTCTCTAAATTTTCACCCAAACCATAATTAAAAAAAAGAAAAGTTAGTTTATGCGAAAAGATATAAACAATTTGACCTAGTATCAGAAAATTAGGGAAAAATAAAACCACTCATTTCCACTGCGAGGAATATTTTGATAAATTCCTTGTAAGCTGACTTTTGGGCACTGTCATTTGAAAAGCTCCCTAGGTGGTACAAACGCTCTTGCCTACAAAAGGGTGGTGGTTTTAACCCACCCAGTGGTGCCACGAAGAAAGGCCTGGCAACCTAGTCCCATAAAGATGAGAGCCAAGAAAGCGCTGTGGGAACAGCCCCGTGCTGGGTGCCTACGGGGCTCTGGATCCACAGGAACTCGGTGATTAGCCTGAGTGACCTGACACGCTGCGAGAGAGGCCTTTCTTCTGCACACTTCAAAGGAGGGGAAAGTGAGGCAGGGGTTGGGAAGGCGTGTGTCAAAGCTCCCAGAAACACACACAGGCACACACAAGCATGCATACACACGGGTCTCTAGCTCCAGGCCACCCACCTGTCCCAGCCCTCCATCTCCACCCATCCCTGGAGCCCAGGGCCTAAAGGCCTTCGCTGACGGGGGGATTTTGCCCCCTTCCACAGGAAGGAAAGAGTTCCGGCGGCACAGTGGGTAAGGTATTTGCCTGCTAACCACAAATTCGGTGGTTCAAACCCACCAGGTGCTCTGCAGGAGGAAGATGAGGCAATCTTCTGCAAAGATTTACAGCCTAGGAGACCAATGGGGTAGCTATGTCAGAAGCAACTCCATGGCAGTGGGTTTGGTTTGGGTTTTGTTTCTTTTTTGGGGTTCCATAGGAAGAAGCTGCTGGACCCCGGGGTCCCTGCCAGGGAGGAGAAGGAGGCACTAACTTCCATCAGCCGGCCTGTGGGCAGCCCTGTCCCACCATGCCCCTGCCCGAGCCCAGCAAGCGGGAGAACGAAAGCGTGCAGGCCGGCCAGGAACCTGCCCGAGAGCCTGGCACCGATGTTGTTCCTGCCGCCCCCAGGATCCCCAAGTTCCCCTCCAAGCTCGTCCTGCTCACAGCCTCCAAAGACAGCGCCAAGGTGGCGGGGAACAAGCGTAAGGGTGTGCACTGCATCATGTCCCTGGGGACGCCGGGCCCCGCTACCCTCGCCAAGGCCCTCCTGAAGATCCACCCTGAGGCCCAGCGGGCAATCGAGGCGGCACCCCAGGATCCTGAGCCGAAACGCAGCAGGCTGGACACAGGTGAGGGTGGGGCTGCCCCACCCCCAGGGCCCTGATAGCACAGCAGGCAGGGCCAGCCGACCAGTGAACCTCCCCTCTGCCCACCTCTCCTCTGCGGAGCCCCCAGGACAGTTGTGGGCACCCAGGTGGCCCAAGTTAGGGCTACTGCTGTCTACAGGGGTGAGGGGGTATGTGTGGTCTTGGCTGCTGGTCTGTTTTTTGGGGGTGTTGACTGCCCAAGCTCACTGCACTCTTCCATGGTTTTGGAGTGGCTTTGTGGGGACAGGACATGTTGGGGGCCATAGCCCCACTCCCCAGCCTCTTGGTTCAGTCCCTCCTGTGTAGTTAGTGCCTGATCTCTCTCTGAGGCAGATGGTGGGTGCAGAGAGTGATAACAGGGATCAGTACTTGGGGACTCACCGAGACCAGGGACTCAGACCTCCAGCCCCCCTGCAGGGGGCCACATCACACCGTTGGGTGATTCCCAAAGACCAGTCTCTCTGGTGTCCCTGTGGGTCCACCTGGGTCCTCCCACAGGCTGGGGAGTTGGGGTGGAGTAGAGAATGCTGTCCCCACTGACCTGTGGACAGGCCATGCTCAAGTGGCCAAGTCATCTCCCTGGGGCCACCGGCCAGTCCTCTGCAGAGAGAGGAGGGGGTTGGGGACTCCCTCAGAGCCAGTTATACCCACTGACGCCAATGGGACAGGGCCATGCAAGGGTCCCTTCAAGCCGGGTGTGAGACCTCTGCTCCCTGATGGGACCTGCTCAGGCCTGGGCCCCCTTGGGCTCCCTCCCACCCTGTACCTCTGTCGGAATAACACAGGGCCCCTTCCGCTTGCGGAGGGAAGGCCAGGGCAGGGCTCCCCGAGGCCGGCGCTCCTGGGCCGCCAGCTCCGTGCATGGGACACCTTGGTCAACAGGCCTCCCCCACCTCACCGGAAGGCAACTCAGATTTGTCCAAAAGTTTTCTGGAAATAACTAGGCCTTTGTGTCCCTGGGCTTAGGGTCCGTGTCCCTGGAGTCGGGGGACCCTAGCAGCCGCGGGTGGACCCAGCCCCCCCCCAGTCCCTTTGTCTGTAGCCTGACCCCCCCCCTCTTCTCTTCCAGACGCCGAAGGGCCAGGAGCCGCGGGAAGAGCAACCCGGCCGCCGCCCCCCACCCCCGCGGTGCGAGGCGGCAAGTCCGCGCAGTCCGCGGGGCGGGGCAGGGTGTGCGCGGCGCCCGGCGCGTCCTCGTCACCTTGACAACGGCGCGGCCTGGGCCTGCACGCCGGGCGGTGGAACTCCGCCCAGGGTGAGACGAGATCCGAGGGTCTGTCCCCGATTTTCAATTTCAACATCGTGTAACTTTTTTTTCTTTTTAGATCATGCCTAATTTACTTTTGTAAACAGACACTTTTTCCCAAAAAAATATTAAAAGAAGCTGTAGTAGGCTAGACCCCATCGTGCATACAACCCAAACTCATGCGATGGAGTCGATTCGGACTCGGAGCGACCCTCTAGGACAGAGCACAACTGCCCCCTAGGGTTTCCAAGCCTGCACATCCTTAGGGAAGCCGACTGCCACATCTTTGCCGTGCAGCGACTGGTGGATTTGAACCACTGACCTTTTGTTTAGCAGTCAAATAAATGCCTTCACCACTGCACCAGCAGAGCTGCCGGGAGGCCCCAGGATTCTGGGGCGCCCAGCTCCGACCCCATCACCGGGTGGGGGTGGGCGGGAAGGACCGTCTCCGCTCCCGTGAGCCTCCCTACCTGGTCCTCACCTCGTCCTTCCACCTCCACCTGCCTCTCCTCCCGTAGCCTCCTTTGAAAACTTCCTCTGGGCTCGAGAAAATGAATTATTTTTAAAATGTGGAGTTTGAGGGCCTCGTGTTTTTAAGCAGTATTTTTCAAATTTAATCAGTATGGACAGACTCCTTTGTCACTCCTCGGCGCAGTGCCCCATTTTTGCTTTAGTGTAATTTCCCCCTAATTTACAGCGTCATTGTTACAGCATTTACGTTGTCTTCTGTAACGGTAACTTGGAAACTACTTTGTCTTCCTTGTATATTTAAATGCGCCCCGCGTTCCCCACCGCGGTTTCTCTCCTCAATGTTGTGAGTCACGTTCTTGGCTGGCTGATTGCTGAGTGGAGCCCCAAGGAAGCAGGGGTGAGGAAGAAGATGTGATAATGAGAGGAGGCCAGCGGTGACTTCAGGCTCAGCCCATGCCTGGTCTCCCCGGCGTCTCCTGACAGCCTCAGCCAGGTGCGTAAGCGAGGACAGATCTCTGACTCCATCGGCCCCTCCAAGTGTTACCTGGGAAACCAGACTGCAGGCCACAGGGCAGCCAGGTGGTCCTCAGTGAGGGGGTGAAGCATGGGCGGGCCCTCTGTCCTGGGGCCCTAAGTGGGTGGCTGATGCCCAGTGATCTTCGTGTGGGGCCCCATCAAGGCAACGTGACATAAAAGTCGAAGGGCAGTGTGTAGTCCCGTAGATTAAAACAGGTACACGCCCCCCCACACACACACCCCCTCTCCTTTTACCTAGTTTCCTAGGGGAGAGTTCAAGACTTCAGATATCTTGACTTCTTACCCCTCAATCCTTGGTCTGCAACCCCTCTCCTCCATATGCTTAAAAGAATCACCATTAATTCAGTGACATCATCCAGCACCCAGGCCACACCCAGGGTTCCTCACAAGGGGGAGGGCAGAAGGAGAGGGGACCGAGCTTCCCCGTCCCAGCCAAGAATCCAAAACCAAACCCACGGCCGCGGAGTTGATTTTGGCTCACAGTGACCCTGTGGGACCGAGTGGAACCGCCCCATAGGATTTCCAAGGCTGCAGATCTTTGCTGAAGCAAAGCCCAAACCAAACCCACTGCGGTGAGTTGATTCTGACTCATAGAAGCCCTACAGGACAGAGTAGAACTGATTCACAGGGTTTCCAGGGTTATAAATCTTCACGGAAGCCGGAAGCCGACTGCCTCCTCTTTTGCCCACTGAGCAGCTGGTGGGTTGCAAGGGCTGCTGACCTTTTGGTTAGCAAGCTAATGGTTTAACCACTGCATCACCAGAGCTCATTCCCACCCAGCCAGGGCCGCTTTTTCTCTCTAGTCTGGGAGACATTGGAGCCCTTGGAGGGTCGCAGCCAATGTCCCCGTGCTGCATTCTCCAGATTGGGGGTGGGGGACAGATAATTACAATAGGATAAGAATTAAATACCATCCCGCAAACCCCTTTTAAACAGTAACTTTGATTGGGCTCTAAACAAACAAACAAAAGAGGTAATATTTCTTTAAAGGAAGTACTGATTGTAATTCTTTAAATTTTAAGTCTATAAAACATTTTTATATAAAAAAAAAAAACTGGGGTTGGAATGATATGGTTCATGTTCTTAATATGTGTGCCCTCTGGTGGCCCTGTGGTTAAAGCATTGGGCGACTAACTAAAAGGTCAGCGGTTCAAACCCGCCAGCCACTCTTTGAGAACCCAACTTCTTCTCCATCCTGAAAGGATGCTATGAGTGGGAGCGGATGTGATGGCGTGGGCTTTGGTCTTTCCACCAAGCTAGTATCATAGCCATCCTTTTTACTGGCTGCATAATATTCTGCTCTAAGGGTGGGCGATCATTTATCCAACCGATTCCGACTGCTTTGTAGCTGCGGAAGTTTCTTGGGATTTCGTTGTTCTAAGCAGTCCTTTTTGGGAACTCTGGTGGTCTAGTGCCTAAGGCATTGACCGCTAACACGAAGGCTGGCGGTTCAAACCCACCAGCCACTCCCCAGAAGGAAGACTAGGCAATCCACTTCCGTAGAGACACTGCCTGGGAAACCCAAGGAGGGGTCGCTATGAGTCAGAAACGACTCCAGGGCGGTGAGTTTCGGTTTTTGGGTTTTACGCAGCACTTTCACAAGCTGCTGTTTTCCTGGGATAAGGTTCTAGAAGTGGGATTGCCACCTGCCCAGGGTCCACCGGCAGGCGGGAGGGACGGTGGGCGGAGAGGAAGGGGTCGGCCTGGGCCGAAGGGCCACCGGAGGAGCTCTGGGGACCGCTCTAGGAGCGCGGGCCGCTACGCGGCGCTCTCTCCTACGAGGGGACCCGACACGTCAGGCTGCTCCGCCCACAGGCGCAGGGGCTCACCGGCCGGCCCCACCCACAGGTGGAGACATCAACCCGAGTGACGCCACCAGGGGTCTCCGGTGAGCCCCCCGCCTAGCTCTGGGAGCGGCCCCGCCCAAGAACCGAGTCGGAGCCTCAGGTGGGGCCGACGCTCCGCCCCCGCACAGCAGCGCCCAATCCCGGGGCGGCCCCGTCCCCAGAGCAGAGGCCGCGGCTCGGCGCCGCGCTGGGAAGACCCGGAAAGTGGAACGTACCCAAGGAATCAGGCCCGCAGCCCTGCTGCGCATGCTCGCCCAACGCTGGCTTGGGCGTTCGGAGCGGCCGGAACCCTCGCGGGTCGCGCGCGCTCCCGGCGGCCACCGGGGCGGCGCGCGCGGGCACGAAGCTCGCTCCTGAGCGAGGGTGGGGGCGGGGAGCCGAGGTCGTGGTGGCCGGAGGGCCGTGGACCGCGAGGTCGACGCCGGAGGTTGCAGCGGCGGAGGGCCCCGCCGCGGCTCGGTCGCCGGAGACAGGGCCCCGCTGCCGTCGCCGCCCGGCCGGCGCTCGGTGAGGACGGGCCCCCGGGCGTGGGGAGGGTCCTAGGCCCCGCGGCGTGGACGCGCTCCCGCCCGCGCTTCTCCTGGGGTCCCACTGGGCGGCTGATGCGGGGAGGGGGGTGTCCCTCGGCTCTGCGTCCCGATCTTCAGGTCGCCTCCTCGTCCTTCACGGCGATTTATCTCCTTCCTCCCCTCGCCCCCCCACTGCCCCCCCGACCGGAGCCGTGACACCCCCAGGTCGGGGGCCCCACATTCGCGCGCCTTCCCCGGCCGTGCCCGCCCACCCACGCTGCCCCCTGCCCCACCCCGGCCCACCATTGTGCTTGGAGGTCCCCGTGACCTTGCGCGGTTAGCTGGCTCTGCGCCCCTGCCTCCCACTTCTGCCGTGTAGATTGTCCCCATGGTTTCAAACTTTTTTGACTGATCCCACACTGAGCAGTACTTCCTGTGTGCATCCTCTGTCTCGGGAGCCGAATGACAAAACTCGAGCTTAAGGAGACCTCTGCCTACCCTTAGCTCACGGGCTGCGGCCACCTCTATTGTATTCTGTGTCCGTTCTGTTTTCCACGCCGCCCCGTCCCGTCCGTTCCTTTCCTCTCCGTCCCATTGTGTCCCACTCCCCTCCATTCCCAGCCCTGCTGCTGCTGACTCATCGGTTGATCCCGGAGCTGCGGCTGTGACCGCAGTTGGGAAGCCCAGGCTTGCTCCCGGCATTGGCCTGCGCCTTCCCTCGCTTGCACTGGGAGGGTGCCGGGCTCCCATAATTACGTGTGACCTTCCATTAGTTCCAGAGAAAGGGCGTTTTCATTATCTTGGCATGTCTGCTTTTCAGGGCCACACGCACTGGGGGCTGCTTGACTTCGATGCTGTCTTTCCACCCCATCAGCTCTGTGTTTCCTGTCTGGGATGGTCCGTTGTAGGAGAGAATAAAGTGGGAAGTCAGGGGTACGTGGTGGAGCAGGGCTGAGGGTGTGCTGAGCCCTGGGATGTGGACACGATTGACTTGGGAGAGAAACCACTAACGTTGAGCTTTAAAAGATTAGCCTGTGGGCACTGTGATGGGAAGGAACCCTCTTGGCTCCACGGTTAAGCACTTGGCTGCCAACCAAAAGGTTGGTGGTTCAAACCCACCCCACGGCTCTGTGGGAAAAAAGACCCAGTGATCTGCTCCTATAGAAATTAAACAACCATAAAAGCAAAAACGCACTGCCAGAGAGGTGGATCTGACTCATAGCAACCCCTCCTTGGGTTTCTGAGGCGGTATCTCTACGGAAGTAGATTGCCCAACCTTCCTTCCGAGGAGTGGCTGGTGGGTTTGAACCGCCAGCCTTCTGGTCAGCAGTCAGATGCCTTAGGCACTCTGCCACCAGCCTAGAAAACCCTCGGGGACAGTTCTGCTCTGTCACGTGGTGTCACTATGAGTCAAAATCAACTCCATGTCACCAGGACAGGCTGTTATGTTACTTCTGGTTTTTGGCTCAACAGTGAGGCTGGTTGTGGCCCTGGAAGGCCAGGGCAGGAGCGAGGAGACCCCGTGACTGTCAGGAGGTACTGAGATGCGTGGGGAGAAGACGCAACTGGGATCAAGGGACCGGCAAGTCCCTTGTTTATACATCTCGGACAATGTTCAAGGGAGCCTGGTGGCATAGTGGTTTCTGCTGGCTGTGTGAACCCACCAGCCCCTCAGCAAGGAGCAAGATGCGACAGTCTGGTCCTGTAAAGGTTATAGCCTTGGACACCCTACAGGGCAGTTCTACTCAGCCCTGTGGGGTCACCCTGAGTTGAAACTGACAGCACCCACAAGAAGAAGAAGAACTGCGTTTGAGCTGAAGGCGGGAGGACTGTTAACAGCAGCTGGTGCAGATGACACCCTGTGGTGACAGGGGAGAGGACGGGTGGGACGGGTGGGTGATCAGGAGCGGGCTGTGGGGGACCACAGGCTAGGTAGCCAGGTACCGTAGAGTCACCTCTCGGTCACGGAGCGCACACACGGCTCACAGTGGAGCCATGTCCGTGGGGTCCTTCGGCAGCTGAGTTTTGGAAGCTGACTGCCAGGCATTTGTTCTGAGGTGCTCTCCAGACCCTCTGAGCCAGAATTTTGGAGGTGAAGTCCAGGAATGTGCATTTTTACCGAGCGTCCAGATAATCGTTACATAGACTAGAATCACAGGCGCAACTCATCGACAGGCAGGCTCCCCGGAAGCTGTATGGACGCTCCCTTTGTGGACGCAGCCTTTGCTATCGTATTTCTTTTTTTAAGCGCCAGTCTGAAGCACTGGTGGCGCCCTGGACCGGATCGCCCTGTTGCGGGTGGGGTGGAGCCTGTCCCGGTGCCTTCTGGGACTGAGCAGCAGCCCGGGCCCCTGCCCACCGCGTGCCCGTAGCAACCCCGCCTCGGCTGTAACAACTGAAAATGCCTCCCGGTGTCACCAAACGTCCCCGGGGGCCGAGGACCCTGGTGCTTTGCTCCTCAGTGGGCAACCACGGCGCCCAGTGCGGAGCGGCCATCCTTTGAAAAGGGCGCTTTTAACGGGCGTGAGGGGCTCCGGCTGAAGGCAGAACCGGGAGGCTTGAAGCCTAGCCCCGTCCCTTACTGGCCTGGCGCTGGCTCTGCCGAACCTGGGAGGGAGCCCTAAAGCTGGATCTTACACGAGAGCCAAACACTAAAACCCTGCAGGACAGAGAGCTGCCCCGTCGGGCTTCCAAGGATGTGATGCTTTGGGCTACTTCTTTTTTCCCCTAAGTTTTTATTGTGATTTGGGTGCAGTTTTACAAAGCAGGTTCGTCTTCTATTCAGCAGTTCACGCACACTGTTTCGCAACGCCGGTTCCAGTCCTCGCAGTGGAACAGCTCTCCTGCCACCTCCTCCCCGCGGGTGCCCCTTCCTGTGTCCTCGCCGGTGCCTCCGGGCCTCCCTGCCTCCCTCCGGGTGCAGACGCTGCGCTCTGACCGCCTGTGAGGAGCAGTGTGGAGCGTCGCCCTGGAGCGGGTGTGCTCCTGGGCCTGTTGGTTTGGCTGAGAGTTAAGCCACAGAGTGAGTCCAGTTCCAGGGCCGAAGGGTGACTCGGGGCACGGTCTGGGATCTCACAGTGTCTATCCGACCGCGGTCCCGGACTTTATGTTTTTGAATTTTGTTCTACAGCTTTTCCCCCACTTGTTCCCTTTCTGGGTGGCTGGCAGTGGTAGCCAGGCATCATCTCGTTCCTCTGCTCTCAGAGTCATTGGGCTGAGGTTCGCAGGGGCCGCTAGTCCCTCGCACTCCTTGTTTCCAGGCATCTTTGGTTTTTCCTTCGTTCTTTGCTCTGGACGAGGAGAGACCCATTGTTGCATCTAGATGGCCGCTCCTCACCAAAGCAGGATGCAGAACAGTGTTTCTATGTACTGTGTCGTGCCATCGGAGGAGCTCTGATGGCGTAGTGCCTAAGGCACTTGACTGCTGACCAGAAGGCTGGCAGTTCAAACCCACCAGCCACTCCTCGGAAGGAAGACTGGGCGATGTGCTTGTGTAGAAACACCACCTCGGAAACCCAAGGAGGGGTTGCTGAGTCGGAAGCGACTCGAAGGCAGTGCGTTTGGTTTGGTTGTTTTATGCGTAGGTTTGGCAGACAGTATTCCTACAGACCCATTTGTATGTGCTGTGATAATGTCCATGTGCCTTACAGAGCTCACAGGCGACAGACTCGGGGTAAGTTCTTAGTCCCAGGCTAGCACCTTGAGGGAGGCTGTAATCTCTACGGAAGCAGACTGTCATCCTTGTCGGGAGGAGCGGTTGGTGAGTTCGAACCGCTGACCTTTTGGTTAGTAGCCGGGTGCCAGCAGGGCTGAGTAGACCAGTGTCAAAGGGCCTGAAGACAGCCAGGGCCTCTCATGGGTGTGGCAGAACCCTCCTGGGGAAAGGACTGGAAGATTCCAGCTGGGAGCTGAGTGCTCTCCATGGTGACCGAGGAAGGAGAAGCCAAACAGGAAGTGGTTAGGCCGTTAGGCAGGGGGGCGATTAGCAGTGGCTAGAGGCTGCTGGCACAGCCTGGCTGCAGGGACGGGTGGGGACGCGCTGGGGAGAAGCTGGGGGGTGGCTGGGGGCTGGCTGCGGGCTGCGCAGGTAGCGAGGCAGGTCGCCGTGGGGACACCCCTCCTCGTCTGCCCTGCGGTCCCCTGGAGGTCTCCCGTGGGCCAAATTCAGCTGGAAGTCGCTGTGATGCAAGCGGAGATTGAACATGGACGAGCCAGCCCCTGGCAGTGAGCTCTGAAGGGTCCGAGCCCCGAAAGGCCGTGCAGCGCAGCGCAGCTCTCTGGGGGGTCGTCATCAACAGCAGTGGCCGGTTTGGAGGGACAGCTCGGTGTGTCTGAGGGCGAGGCTGGGGTTCTGTGTCTTTGCCGAGTGCAGTAAGTCAGGCGCAAAGACAAACACGGGCACACGTCGGAGATCACACGGGGTCGGTTCCAGCAAAGATCACACCCGGTCAAGCACTGTAAGTACAGTCCATGAAGTGCGCGATCACAGGACGGAGAAGAGTGAGACGCTGTGGGAGTGACCCACGCGGGTCGCAGGGACACGAAGGGAGTACATGCCGTTCGCAGAACAGCACCAGCAGGCTTGCTCGATGCAGGCTCGTCTCATACCTTCCATCTGTTTGAAGAGAGCAAGCCGGCACCTGTGAAGCGCAGTCAAAGGAGGGCCGCCTGCATCGGAGGTCCCCGGTGACAGGGAGCGTCGAGGTAGGCCCCCGCCTACGGAGCGAGTTCGCGGCTTCCGGGGCCTGGGAGGGCAGGGTTCTGTTCCGGGCGCGGGTCGCTTGCCCGTGGATGGTGGTGACAGCTGTTCTCACACTAAGCACCTGTGCTCAGGCAGAGGAAGGAAGAGGCTTTGGACCAGGTGGCTCTGCGTTCGAGTCCTGCATCTCCCTGCCTCTGGGTCTTGTCTGTTAAGGTCTGGAGACCCCCTGCTTCCCCCGGGGTAGAGGGGACACTGGTGACACCTGCAAGGGCCGTTGTCGGCTCACGGTAACGGATGTGAGGGCTGACGCTGCAGGACTGTGGTTCCTGGCGCTGGGAGCCGGGCCTGGGCTCCGGCCCGGGACAGGGGAGGTGGCTCTGAGCAGGTCACTTTCAGGCTGGGCGTGGGCAGGTGGGGCAGGCGGGCTGTCTTCCTCTTGCCTTTCCGTTGAATGCTCCTCTTCTCTGTCCACTGCCCTTGGGTCTGTCCATTTGAAAGCAGGATCTTCAAAACCTTTTGTTTTAAATTAATTAGACTTAAAAAGAAGTCACAGGAGGAAGTGGGAAGGGAATTGTGGGGAATTGCAGTCAATGTCATGAAACCGAATGTATATGAACTGCTGTGTGGAAAAGGAATTTGCTCTGTGAACTTTCACCCAAATCCTAAGAAAAATTTTTAAAAAAGAAAAAGGTTATAAAAATCGTGCAGAGGCTTCCCATGCACCCGTGGCCCAGCGGCCGTGGCCGTTAGCGGCTCACAGGACACCGTCCTCGGGGCCGGCGCGAGTGACTGAACGCCAGCTCTGTCACTCGCCTTCAGCACTTTTCCCCGGACATCTGTCCTCTGGTCCAGGATCCAGCTCCTCTGTGACTGCCTCAGTCTTTCCTTGATTCGACGACCTTGATCCTTCGTAGACGACCTTGGTAGAGGACCTGGATGCTGAGGGGGCCAGGTAGACCTGTGTAGAATGTCCTTCACCTTGGGTCTGTCTGATGTTTGCTCCGGATTGGAGTGAGGTGGGGCATTTAGAGCAGGAAGCCCACCAGTGTGATCCTGTGTCCTCAGAGTTCATGGTGCCAGTCTGTTTCCCGGTGGCGTTGATCTTGGTCATCGGTCGAGGGGTATCTGTGGGGTACCCCCATTGCCAGGTGACTGTCCTCTGTCGTGGACCGATCTCTTGGGGGAGCCACTTTGAGGCAGGGCCCACGGCAGGGATTTCAACGCACTTGGCTTTCTTCATTCCTCTATTCTGTTTCCTTTGATCTGACGCCTTATCTTGGATGACATCATGTGGCACAGAGCCTGGGCGGCTCCTTCTGAGAGTTGGGGAGTTAAAAACAAAACCCTGCGAGGAGCTGCAGCCCGTCACAAAGGGCAAAAAAGGAAAAAACAAACATTTCTATTGTTAAAAGTTTCCGCGCACACTTAAGAAAAAATGAAATCACCATTCTTGTTTCTAATATTTTGATATGTTACTTCCTAGTTGACTTGGGGGGAGCTCTGGTAGCATAGTGGCTAAGGCACTTGACTGCTAACCAGACGGCTGGCGGTTCAAACGCACCAGCCACTCCTCGGAAGGAAGGTTGGGCAATCCTACTTCCGTAGTGATACTGCCTCGGAAACCCAAGGAGGGGTCGCTATGAGTCGGGGCCGACTCGACGGCAAATAACAACAACAACAACAGTTGACTTGGGAGGTCTGATGGCGTAGTGTCTAAGGCATTCGACTACTGACCAGAAGCCTGGTGGTTCAAACCCACCAGCTGCTCCTCGGAAGGAAGGTTGGGCAATCTACTTCCTTAGAGATACCGTCTCGGAAACCCAAGGAGGGGCCTCTGTGAGTTGGAATTGACTCAACAGCAGTTGGTTTTTTCAGTTGACTTAACATTTTTTTGTTTCAAGTTTACCAACATACTGAGCCACAAATAGAAATGCTATCTAAGACCTGCAGGGACATGGGTGAGCCTTGGAAATATGGTGCTGAGTACAAAAAGTCAGGCCCAAAAGGACAAGCGTTGACCCCACTGAGATGGCCTATGTAGATGAGACCTGCAGGGAGAGGGGGATAGAGTTTCTCAGTTGTCGCGGACCGAGGAGGGGAGCGAGTGCTGCAGGGGCCCTGAGGTCTCGTCTGGGGGATGTCAGACCTTTGGGAATGGATAGCGCAGCGATGGCACCACGTGGGGAAAAGTGATGAATGTCGCTCATGTGCACTCAACACTGTTACAACGGCGAGCCTTGTGTTGTGTGGGGTTTACCACAATACAGTTAAAATTCACTTATGAACCAGAAAAATAAAATCCCCGACCCCAAGCATGCGCGCCGGGCAGCAAAGCAGGGGCAGCTGAGGGTAGTGTCGGACCAACGCTTGGGCCTCTCTCGGAAGAACCCTCTCATCTTGGGGGGAGCTGGGAGACAGGTTTGCTTTCTAGCCAGTAATTTACATAAACGAAGCGCAAACGTTTTCGGAAGTCCGCCTGAACCATTTTTCCCAGAGGGAAAATTGCAGTCTCCTGGAAACGTTGACACCAGCATTTAAGACGCAACATCGCCATCTCGTGGCCATGTAGAGTATTGGGCTAAAGGTTTCCTTGTCTGTTTTCCTCACTTCTTGTTGTTATGTGCAGTCGAGTCGGCCCTGACTCCTAGCGACCCCTCCTTGGGTTTCCGAGGCAGTATCACTACGGAAGTAGGATTGCCCAACCTTCCTTCCGAGGAGTGGCTGGTGGGTTTGAACCGCCAGCCGTCTGGTTAGCAGGCCAAGTGTCTTAGCCACTATGCTACCAGAGCTCCCTTTTCCTCACTAGGAGCCTGCATTGTGGACCTAAGGCCCACCTGGTCTGCAGGTGGACTTCCGGCCGTAAAGGGGGAGCCACGTGTTCAGGTGTGTGTAACTAAATTTGCTATGAGTTACTGAGACTAATGTGGACGTTGCATATCCCTGGTATTTTGACTTTGCATTTTGGAAAACCCACTAACGAATCAGCGTGGTTGTCGCATTTGCTTGGGTGCTGGACACTTCGCGGAGTCCTTGGCATGACAGACACCATTTTGGTCCGAGGCATGAAACTTCCCTTGGAGTTTCGAGCGGCCACGTGCTCTCTCGCTCGTCCAGGGGCGTCTACACGACCTGGAGCCCCTGGGTGGGGGAGACTGCCGGCACGCTCAGCTGCCCTCGAAACCTGCGGAGCCCAGCTCCGGGTCGCCAAGGGGAGGGGGTCTCAGAGCTGGGGGTCACCTCGAGATCAAGGGCAGTGGGGAGTATGGGGGTTCAGGAAATCCAGAAGGGGATTATCTGGGGTTGGGGCCAGTGACCACCGAGCTGTACCGTGTGGTGCAGGTGGGCAGCTGAGGAGCCGGGGAGGGGGCGCCAGGACCAGGGCCGCCCGACGTAAAACACCAAGAAGGGGCCACACAGTTCAGTGTGAGTTCGGGCACACCCTGGACGCTTCTTCCTGGAAGCGCGCCTCACGCAGGGCCCGGCACCGTGTGATCCTGACAGGCAGAGTCGGGCGGGCGCCAGAGCCCCGACGTCGGGGTCCCAGCTGGCGGGCACTGGGCAGGCCTCTGAACTCGCGGGACTTCCGAGTCCTCGTGACAACCACTGTGTGCCTTCTAGTTTTGGACGGCTGCCAGCATCACATGAGAGTGACAAGCCCTGCCTGGAGAAGTGGGTTTTTTTTTTTTCCTGTCACAATTTCGCAGTGTTTGGAGGTGAGACAGCAGGTGTGCACCCACAGACCACCCCAGCTGTGCTCCCTGCTTCAGGCGCGCAGGCCCTGCCAGAGTCGGACCCGGGCCGGGCTGGGCCCGTCCGGCGGTCGCCTGCTCGCTGCCTGCAGCCTCGGGCTCTTCCTCCAGCCCCCGGCCATCAGCCCAAAGCCCACCTGCTCCGGGGAGTGCTGCCGCTCTCCCAGCCGCCCGGGCCAGGCTGCCGTCTTCTGTGTGTCTGTGGTGGGCAGTCACTGTGGAGCTGATTCCAGTCCACGAGGAAATGTGCTCGGCAGGGTCTTGGTGTTTTCAGTCGTGGCAGGTGAGTTTCCGGAGCACGTCGGTTTTCCGTTCAGCAGTTGACACACATCGTGTTTCAACCCTGGCCGCAGTCCCCACACTGCACAGCCCTCTTCCCACTTCCTCCCTGGGTTTCCTGCTTCCCTTCGTCCTTCCCCGTCCCTTCCTGCCTTCGGAGCTTCCTCCCCAGGCGAATGCTGCCCTTCGGATCTTGTCTGGGTGTTTGGTCTAAGGAGTGGGCACCTCCCTGGTGTTACTGTTCACCTTATAGGACTATCGTTTGGCTCAAAGTTGAGCCATGGGGGTAAGTTCAATTCCAGGCCTGAAGGGTGTCTAAGGGTCATAATGTCAGGAGGCTGGCGGTTCAACCCCCCCAGCCACTCCTCGGAAGGAAGGTCAGGCAATCTACTCCTGTAGAGATACCTCCTCGGAAACCCAAGGAGGGGTCGCTATGAGTCGGGGCCAACCCCAACGGCAGTGGGTTGGGTTTGGGTGGGTTCAGACGTTTCAGAAACAGATGACCAGGCCTTTCCTCTGAGGTGCCTTGAAGTGGGGTTTGAATCCCGTTTGACTAGTCACTGTGCTGTCAGCTGTCTGCACCACCTCTGAGCCCAAGGTGTCCTGACCGCCTCTCCCTGCCTGCCTGCAGCCCCCAACCTGTTCACCGTGTCCTCTCTGGGAAACCATTCCCACACGCCTCCCACTTCGTCTCGGTTCTCCGGGCTGGTCTTGCCACTCGGATCCCGGGACTTGCAGCAGTGACGCGGGTGGCATTGGACCGTCTTTGTCTTGTCCTAGCATCTAGCACAGGAGCCGGAGTGTCGAGTCTCAGTAAATGCTGGTTGGCTGAACCGACGGGGGGCAGTTGTCAGGACGGCGGCTGCCATCTGGCGGGTTGGCCTGGGTCAGGTCTGTCTGCTCCGTGGGGGTTCGCTCTCCCTGACAGCCAGGCGCAGGGCTCCAGAGCAGGGGTCCCGAGGCTCTGTGGCTCTCGCAATGACCAAGCCCGGCCGCGTGCCCCGCGGTGCTGAGTGTAGGGCTGGGCAGCTGCCAGGCAGCCGCGGTGACAGGAGGGGCGTGGGTGACTGGACGTCTGCTGTTTCGTCTTAGGCCAGAGACTTTCGAACCTCGCTGGAAAGACCAGGAAGGGAGAGAGGCCGGGAGGCAGGGGAGGAGGGGAGGGATTTTGAGAAGGGCCTGGAGGGTGCAGCTGGGCGGAGAGGCGGCATTTCCAAACAGGATCAAATCTGCACGCTGTCTGTGCAGACAGTGACGAGAGAGTGGGAGAAAAAGGGCCCCAGATGCAAAATCATCCCAGGGACCAGCCGACTGGTCTGAGACTGCTGGAACCCCCGGGACTGTCCCGAGTCGCCCTTTGAGCTGAAACTGAACTCACCGCTCTTGACCCAACCTTCGGCCACGCCCCAGACGGGCCGGTGAGGTGAAGTCCTCAGGATACCAGCCCTTGACGCTCCAAAGGGCAGCAGCAGGCAGGAAGGCCGGGAAGGGAGGGGGGAGGGACGCCGACCACCGGGAAGGGTGGGAAGAGCTGGCACACTGCGGATTGCACCCAGTGTCCAAAGCAGGACGTGTGTCACCAGGTGAATGGAAAACCAGTTTGCTCCGGAAACGCACTCAACTCACAGTAAAATGCTAAAAGATGTATATCTATATATATATGTTGTTGTTATGTGCCGTCGAGTCAAACCCGACTCATAGCGACCCCTCCTTGGGTTTCGGAGGCAGTATCACTACGGAAGTAGGATTGCCCGACCTTCCTTCCGAGATCTATATCTATATATCTCCAAACTGGATAAAAATGCTGACACTGGGCCGCGGAGGGATAACCGGGCTCAGAAACCGCGCTGTGCCGGACCGTGCCAGGGGTTTTCCGAGACGCGCTGTTCACCTGCCGCCCCTTCCCTAGTAGTCTTGTCCCGCGCACGCCGTCTCAGGTCCTCTAAAAGAGCTCTCAGAGGCACTTGGCGTCTGGGTGGGGGTGCGCTTTAGTTCGGAAATGCTCCAAACCGGAAGTACGGCCGGGGTTTCGCAGTCCTTCCGGGGTTGAGAGTTACTACATCTGCCCAAAAGCCAAAGCCGCTAGGTTTGTCACTTGCCGAATGGGGAAAGATGGCGAGGACTTAGGGACTTTGGGGAACTGAGAAGGCTGCAGAGAAGTGGGGCCCCGTCTCGCAGTCCTGGTGGCCAGGCCGAGGAGCTGGAGGGAGGAGCGCAAGCTCGGACACGACACGCGCCGACCGCGAGGTGCGCGCCAGAGGGGCGGGTCGCCGGCAGACGGGCGTCCTCCGGGTCCAATAGGAGGCGGGGCGGGGCGGGCCGTTCGGGTGGGCGCGGCTTCTTGCCGGAACTTTTTCCTGCCCTGGTGCTCTGTGGGGTTGGACAGGACGACCCGCGGAAGGAGCAGGGGTGGCCTGTCCGAGTGCTGGACCAGGGGCCCCGTGATGGCGCGGAGGGGCAGGT
The DNA here is from genome assembly GCF_000298275.1 of Orycteropus afer afer. Taxonomy (NCBI): domain Eukaryota; kingdom Metazoa; phylum Chordata; class Mammalia; order Tubulidentata; family Orycteropodidae; genus Orycteropus; species Orycteropus afer. The sequence goes on from NW_006921648.1 coordinate 1,537,571, forward strand.
CGCCCGCGGGCCCTGGGACCCCCACCTGTTTAAAAAAAAAAATCATTTCCATCAAGTGAGATTCGACTCACAGCGACCCTTTGGGTTTCTGAGGCGGTGTCTACGGGAGTAGATTGCCCAGTCTTCCTTCGGGGGAGTGGCTGGCGGGTTTGAACCGCCAGCCTTCTGGTTAGCAGTCAGATGCCTTAGGCACTAGCCACCAGCGCTCCCGGGGACCCCACTTGTTCACCTGTGACAGGCGGGTTTTCACAGTTCTGCCCCTGGAGGCCCCTCAGGGTGGGAGCCGTGAGGGTACACGGTGGCGGCGGGGACACAGCCCCATTGCCACTCAGGCTTGGCCGCGTTCCTGATTCTCAGCGTGGGGTCACTCCTGCGCCCTGAGATCCTGCTCTTGGGCCCACGGGGTGGCTGGGGAGCTGAATACGGACCCCAGACCATGAACCTTCGGAGAGAAGGCAGTGACAGTTCTCAAGGGGCAAGCTGATGGGGGGGCTGTGGCCTGGGAAGGTGGGAGGGACCCCACCATCCGACCACTACCCCTCCAAAAGAGCAGACAGGCCACCCACAGTGATGACGAGGGGCTGGGGTTTCCAGCCCTGCCCTTTCACCTGGGGCCCTTGGTTCATCCTTTCTGCCAGGGTGGCCTGGACCTCAGGGCTGGGCTGGGGCTACACGAGCCCAGAGCCTCTCTCTCAAGGCCAAGTTGTAGCACTGGGTGAAGGTGTGGGACAGGAGGCCAACAGTGCAGTTCCACTTTGGCCCCTTCATCCCTGTCGCTGGTTTCTTGCCTCAGTTTCCCCATCCATTAGTGGGGCATAGACCTTAAGGGTGGGTGAGCTGCGCTCCTGTCTCCCAATTGCTTGTCTCCCAGCCACCCCAGTTACTTTACCCGGGGGTGGGGCCACCAGGCACTGGGAGCCCCTGGGCTGCAGTCCCAGCTCTGCTGCTCACGTTTTATGGTTACCCGGGGCCGTCCCAGAGTCCTTATCTGTAAACTGCGTCAGAACGTCGTCAGAACGTGGGCTGGAAGAGTCAGGAGATGACTGTGAGGAGGACAGAGTGACTCACAGTGGGCAGTGGGAGGGTGGGGAGGGGAAGGACCCAAGGCCCACGGCTCCCTGGCTCCAGTCGTGGGTCCCCAGCCCCATCTGCCCAGCCTCGATCTTCCATTCCGGAGCCCTGCCCTCTAGGCCTCCACTGACTGGGATGTCATCTGCTACCGTAGGTAAAAGCCATCAGACCCTGGGTGCCTGCCAGAGAGGAGGAAGAGGAGGAGCTAGCATCCGTCTGCCGGCCTGGGCGTGGCCTGTGGGCAGCCCTGTCCCAGGATGCCCCTGCCCGAGCCCAGCGAGCAGGAGGCCGAAAGCATGCGGGCCGGCCAGGAACCCACCCGCGAGCCTGGCACTGACCTCATCCCCGCCGCCCCCAGGATCCCCAAGAGGTTTCCCAGGCTGGTCTTGCTGGCGGCCGCCGGGCACAGCAGGCATGGGCTGGGCTCCAGGCCCAAGGGCACACATTGCATAATGTCCCTGGAGATGTCTGGCCCGGACACTCTCACCAAGGCCCTGCAGATCCTGCCGGCCAAGGAGCGGAGCGCCGTTCCACCAAGCACTTGGCCTCCTGAGGTGAAACGCCTAAGGCTGGACACAGGTGAGGCTCCACACCGCCTTTGCCAGCAGGGTGGGCTTGGCATCACTCCGGGCTGGGCCCCCTCATCCTTGGTCAGCACCACGTCCCAGGCTGGTGTGGGGCAGGGCCCCAGAATGGAAGCAGCGTACAGTGTCCCCGGCCTCCTGGGGCGTCGGCACCGTGCCCCAAGGGCCTGGCCTCTGGCGCCGCTGTGGGCTCTGCAGGTCCCTTCAGGTCGGGGGGTCACCCCTCGCTCTCTGCTGATGCCCCCTCGTCCCCACAGCCCTCAAGCCCCTGGAGTTCCTGAAGACCCCGTTCGGGGGCCGCCTGCTGGTGCACGATTCCTTCCTGTATAAGCAGGAGAAGTCGGTAGGGGACAAGGTGTACTGGAAGTGCCGGGAGCATTCAGAGCGCGGCTGCCGGGGCCGCGCCATCACCCGCGGCTCACGGGTGACCGTGATGCGGGGCCACTGCCACCCAGCCGACCCAGAGGGCCTGGAAGCGCGTCGCCAGAGAGAGAAGCTGCCCAGCCCGGCCCTGCCAGAGGGTGTGGGGAGTCCCGGGACCCCCACAGAGGAGCCCCTGGAGGGCGTGGGCCCGTGGCTGTGCCCCGAGGAGCCAGCCCCTGAGCTGGACCGGCCAGCCCTGGAGGAGGGTGAGGGGCTCCAGGCCCTGTCCCAGCTGAGCCTGCCTCCCAAGAAGCGCCCGGCACCAGAGGCAGGTGAGTGCCCCCTGTGCCTGCGTAGAGCTGGGGGCCCGCCGGCTTTAGGAACCCCTGGAGGTCCAGTGACCGTAACGGATATAAACGTCCTGATAGTCCTTCACCCGTGGGGGGTCCCAGGTCCTTCCACAGTTTTCTGCTGCAGCGGGGTCTGGTGTGAAGCCCAGAAATCTGAGCTTTAACTTGGTAGTCACTTCAGTAGGAGCCCTGGTGGCTGTGTGGTAGTGTGCTCAGCTGCTCACAGAAAGGTCAGCAGTACACAAACCACCAGTTGCTCTATGGGAGAGAAATGTAGCAGTGTGCCTCCCTAAAGATGGCAGCCTGGAAACCGAATGTCCTCTAGGGGCGCTGTGAGTGGATAGACTCCAGGCAGTGGGTGTGGTTTGGGCTTTGCTTCTGTGAAGATTGACAACCTTGGAGACCCTGTGGGCAGTTCCATTCTGTCCTCTAGGGGCGCTGTGGGTCGGAATGGACTCCAGGCAGTGGGTGTGGTTTGGGTTTTGCTGCTATAAAGATTGACAGCCTTGGAGACCCTGTGGGCAGTTCCATTCTGTCCTCTAGGGGCGCTGTGGGTCGGAATGGACTCCAGGCAGTGGGTGTGGTTTGGGCTTTGCTGCTATAAAGATTGACAGCCTTGGAGACCCTGTGGGCAGTTCCACTCTGTCCTCTAGGGGCGCTGTGGGTCGTAATGGACTCCACAGCAGTGGGTGTGGTTTGGGCTTTGCTGCTATGAAGATTGACAGCCTTGGAGACCTTGTGGGTAGTTCCACTCCGTCCTCTAGGGGCGCTGTGACTTGGAATTGACTGGATAACAATGGTTTTAGTCAAAGTAGGGATCCCTGGTGGCACAATGGTTAAGCACTCAGCTGCTAATTGAAAGGTCAGGTGTTCTAACCTACCACTCTCTGTGGGAAAAGAGACCTGGAGGTCTTCTTCCGTAAAGATGTTAGCCATGGCACCCTGCTGGGGCAGCTCTGTTGCTGTTGTGTGGCGTCACGAGTAGGAGTCCACCCGACATCACTGGGGCACAGCAGCCATCCCGTAAGTTTGGAAAGGCGGCCTGGTGGGAGAGTCTTGGGCTTCAGGCCTGAGTTGATTCCAGCCCCACCTTGGTCTTGCACCAGTCGTCACCTCGTTGATTCTGACCTGTGGTGCCCCCATGTGGTCAGAGCAGAACTGCACTCTGGGGGGTTTTCAAGGCGGTGGCCTTTGGGGGCAGGTCACCAGGCCTTTCTGCCTGGGCACCTCGGGGTTCAAACCTCCAGCCTTTTGGTTAGCGGCCAAGTGTGTTAATCATTTGTACTCCCCAGGGACTCCCCTTGGCTCCAGGGCCACCTTAATCAGTATGGCCTGAGTGTAACCCAATGCCGTATATAGAGACCATTGGCACACAGGTCACGCTGGCAGACACCAGGGCTCAGAACTCGAGCACGCCTGCTTGGGGGACACAATTCGGCCCCTCACAGGAGTGGACCCGGGGACTCCCTGCACGGCAGCTCCAGGAACACATGTGGCCCGGGGAGGGGAGAGAAGTGCCTGCCATCCCTCTGTCTGGGGGGCGGGGAGCGAGCGTGTCCACATTGCCCCTGTTCCCCTTCCTCATGGTAACGGCCCGGCTCCCCCCAGGCGAGACACAGCCCCTGGAGTTCCTGAGGACATGCTACGGGGGCAGTTTCCTGGTGCACGACTCCTTCCTGTACAAGCGGGAGAAGGCCGTGGGGGACAAGGTGTACTGGACGTGCCGGGAGCATGCCTTGCACGCCTGCCGCAGCCGCGCCATTACACAGGGCGCGCGGGTCACCATCATGCGAGCCCACAGCCACCCACCCGACATGGAGGGCCTGGAGGCCCGGCGGCAGCAGGAGAAGGCCATGGAGTTGCTGCAGGCGCAGCCAGGTGGCCCTGGGGGCCCCGCAGACAAGCTGCTCCGAGGTGTGGACAGTCTTCTTTACCGCCGGGGACCCGGCTCCCTCACTCTGAGTAGACCCAGACCCAGGAATCGCACCAAGCCCAAAGATCAGGGGCACCGGAAGCAGCCCCCAGCTCCTCAGGGACCCCCTGCTGAGGACCAGAATGTGGACACGGGTGAGTCTTGGTCCTCCTGGACCCCACCACCAGGAGCTGGGCCCAGCCCCAGCCCCTCCATCCCTGCCTCCCTGCCCTTACCTCACGCCCCACCCCCTGACCTGGCCTGGCTTCTCCTCAGGTGGCCCCGAGTTCCTAAAGACCCCCCTGGGGGGCAACTTCCTGGTGCACAATTCGTTCCTATACAGACGGGAGAAGGCGTCCGGGGACAAGGTGTACTGGACGTGCCGGGACCAGGCCCGCATGGGCTGCCGCAGCCGGGCCATCACCCAGGGCCCGCGGG
>NW_006921648.1:1542465-1544005 GCF_000298275.1 Orycteropus afer afer
GGCTCCGGGCAGCGCGGCCCAGGTACTGGGAGCGGGGGGCGGCCTGGCTCCGGGCAGCGCGGCCCAGGTACTGGGAGCGGGGGGCGGCCTGGCTCTGGCCAGCGTGGCCCAGGTACTGGGAGCGGGGGGCGGCCTGGCTCCGGGCAGCGCGGCCCAGGTACTGGGAGCGGGGGGCTGGTTGCAGGGCCTCAGGAAACAGGCAGGAGCCCAGGACCCCGTGCCTCCCCGGCATGCAACCACCCCTCTGCTTCCCAGGAACCTTCTGGAAGGAGTGGCAGCCTCTCCGCACACTCTTCCCTTCCCTGGGTCCCCTCCTGCACCCACCTCATTCCTGCTTCCCCGAGGGTGGTGGCCGCGCACTGCTGCCCCGTCCAGCCGGCCTGCCTCCCTCTGCAATGTTGGCTTCTCTCACATACCCCTGCCCCCTCCACTGCCTCCTCTAAGAAGGAATTGATGGCATTTGTCATTGTCGGGTGCCCTGCCACCTGCCACCACATTGTTAGAGCTCGATTCTGACCTGACATACAACAGGACGAAATCCCGCCGCTCCCACACCCTCCTCACGACCGTTGCCGTGTCTGAACCCGTCGTGGCGGCCGCCGTCGGCCCGGCCCGTCGTCGTGGCGGCCGCTGCTGGCCCGTCTTGTTGAGGCTCCTTCTCTTCCTTTGCTGACCCTCTGCTTCAGCAGATATGATGACCTTCTGCAGGGACTGGTGCTCCTGGTAACGTGTTCAAAGTGCAGGAGACGAGCTCTGGCCACCCTCGCTTCCCAGGGGCACTCTGGCTGGACTCCTTCCAGGACAGACTTGCGGGTTCTTCTGGCACCTCTGGTACACTCAGTTTGTTGTTGGTTGTCGGCATGTTTGCTCCGACTCATGACAAGCGTATGCAGGACAGGGACGTTGACCGGTCCGGCACCATGCCTGAGGTCCTCTTGGCCGTGGTCCAGGCTGCCGTGTCAGGCGGGTTCCTTTCGGCCCCCATGTCCGTCCGTCTTGGGCGGGTTCCTCTCAGCCGTCGTCCTGGCCTCCCTGTCCGTCCTCCCTGTCTGTCCGTCTCAGGTGGTTGCTCTCGTCTGCGCTGACCCTCTGCGTTACTGACCAGGATGTTCTTCTCTGGCGATTGGTGTTTCCTGATGACGGGGACACGTCAGTATTTTTGGGGAAGTTACCTGCACGAGCTGGCTGATTTTTAGTGTAACTAGGTGGATAACGTATCCAGTAACACAAATCTACTGCCACCGTTCCTGGTAAAGGCCTGTCGTAGACGTCAAGGATCCATAACGGGTCACTGCCGCCCATCAGCTGCCATCAGGTCAGCTTCGGATCACGCAGAGCTGTGTGTCTGAGGAGCGCCGTGCTGCACGGTGTCGGTGGTGGCTGGTTCGCGCAGACCCCGCGTGTCCGAGGAGCAGTGTACTCCACGGTGTTGGCGGTGGGTGGTTCACGTGGATCCCGCATGTCCGAGGAGCACTGTACTCCACGGTGTCGGCGGTGGGTGGTTCACGCAGACCCCGCGTATCCGAGGAGCGCTTTACTC
>NW_006921648.1:1544105-1552591 GCF_000298275.1 Orycteropus afer afer
GTGGATCCCGCATGTCCGAGGAGCACTGTACTCCACGGTGTCGGCGGTGGGTGGTTCACGCAGACCCCGCGTATCCGAGGAGCGCTTTACTCCACGATGTTGGCGGTGGGTGGTTTGCGCAGACCCTGCGTGTCTGAGGCGCGCCATGCTCCACGGCGTCAGCGGTGGCCGGTTTTTCAGAAACGGGCCAGCAGGCCCTTCCTCCGAGTGCCCGTGGTTGGCCTCGAGCCCCTGGACGCGTTTGGTTCCGTAACTCTGGTTATAGTCCCACGTGTAACAGCTGTTGTTACGCTTCCTCCCTGGGCCCCCACTTCCATCCCTTTCCCACCCCGCCCTGCCTCCTGAGCTGTTCTAGGGCAGAGCCTGCCCTTTTGGCGTCGTGCAGTGGAGTGACCTGCGGGGCGCGTTCCCGTGAGCATCATCGTTCACTCTTGGCCTGTGCGTCGTGTGGCTGAAAGGTGATCCCGAGGGCAGGGTTCGGTTCCAGGTCTGAACGATGTCGGGGCCACAGTCCCGGGGTCCCACTAGATGGTGCTTGGTTTTAACCAGCGTCACGGCATTGTACTTGCCATCTGACTGGGAACTTGGTCCTCGTGATCTGCTGTGAAGGTGCCTCCGGTGTTTGGACAAGGTCACGGCAGGTGTCCCGTCGTCGTCCTGCTGAGAACCACAGTGGCTCCCAGCTCTGTGCTGGCCCGTGGGCCTCTCAGGCTCGCGGACCTGTCGTCGGCTCAGGCATGGGGCTCGTCTCCTGGGTCTTTCATGTCACCGTCCTTCCGCCTTGAGACTGGTTCCTTGCTCCTGACCCACCCCATCTCAGAGCCTTTGTGCACAGGAGCTAATGCTGCCAGGCACACAGTGGCCTCTGGCTCCATCTCACCCCCCGAAAACCAACCCACCACCACTGAGTCAGTTCTAACTCACACCGCCCCTGGAGGGCAGAGTGAAACTGTCCCAGAGGGTCTCTAAGGCTGTCAATCTTCAGGGAAGTAGACTGCCTTGTATTTCCCCCGCAGGACAGCTGGTGGGTCAGAACCCCCGACCACTCAGTATGTGGTTGTGTGCTTTAACCACTGTGCCACCGGGGCATGGTAATCTCGCCCCTCCCCATCCAGAGACCCCTGGAGCACTTTCCATTGTGTCCTGGGGTCCTTGCTGCCCTACCTCTCAGGACATACCTGCGTTTGCACCACAGTTGTCCCTGGTCTTGGGAGTGGTTACACGCTCAACTGCCCACCCGCCTTCCAGGTGGTCACAGCCTTAACACCTACGATCAGCTCTGCTCTGACGCACGGTTGCCAGGGGTCAGAACCGACTCAGCAGCAGTGGGTCTCACACGAGTAGCCATTGATCTTTCGGTTGCCCCATCACCCACGACCTACTGCCATGAGAAAACGGGGTGCCCTCCTACCCACTGTCCCAGGCTTTGTTTGCATTTTCTGAGCCACATGTGCTGGTGGAGCGGGGGTGGCGGCGCCTTCAGGCTTCTCTCCGGGCCCTGCTGGGCTCCTGGGAGGGACGTGCGAGTGGACAAAGAGGACACGTGGGCCCTGCAGGCCCCAGGAGGGGGAGGGGGCAGCCAGCCTCAGGATCCTGCTCCACCTTCCAGGCTCAGGATGGAGTCCCAGGGAGCTGACGGCCAGGCGGGGTTTAGGGGGCCTGGTTCTGGGTACCAGGCCCCAGGGCCACGGTGCTGTGAGGAGGGGGTCCAGGCTGAAGGTGGGGCTGGAAGTTCTCACCCGGGAGGCCATGTTGCTCTTGGCTCCGAGAGTGGGGCGCCCCCACCCCTCTATTTCACTCCTGCCCCCTGAGGCCAAGGCTCCAGGATCCCCTTCAACCTCCTGACCTGGTCTGGCTTCTCCACAGGTGGCCCCGAGTTCCTGAAGACCCCCCTGGGGGGCAACTTCCTGGTGCACGATTCATTCCTGTACAGACGGGAGAAGGCGGCCGGGGACAAGGTGTACTGGACGTGCCGGGACCAGGCCCGGCTGGGCTGCCGCAGCCGGGCCATCACCCAGGGCCCGCGGGTGACGGTGATGCGGGGGCACAGCCACCCGCCCGACCTGGGCGGCCTGGAGGCCCTGCGGCAGCGGGAGCGGCTCCCCGGCCTGGCGCAGCGGGAAGGCCTAGGTATGCGAGACGTGGCGGCTCCGGGCCCTGTCTTGTGTGTACAGGCCAACTGCCTGCTGGGCTGTGCCCCCTGAAGCCACATCCAGTGAGTCCGGGCACTCGTCAGTCAGTCTGTCCATCCCACAGGGCTGTGAGCCCCCTGAGCCAGGGCTGTGACTGCAACTACACCCAGGGGCCTGTGGGGGCTGGGCCTGGCGGTCAGCGGGAGGGACCACTCAGGCCCCCGGAGAAGGGGTGGGCCGGGGGTGTCGCTGCCAGGGGGCACCAGGCCTTGGGGGCCTCCTGCGCAGCCCAGCCGCCCTGTCACCCCCTCCCTGGGGTGCTTGTCTGTTTCCTGCCCCCCGCCGCTGCCCGCCTCCGCTTCTGCTCCCTCACGGTCAGCCTGTCCCCCAGACAGCAGTGCACGGCCCTCAGCTCAGGCTCTCAAAGTTCTCAAGATGCTTTCAGTTCTTAGGGTTCTCGGGTGGTTGCCCAGCTGGCCAAGGGGCCTGGAGGTCTGGCCGGGCAGGGCTGCAAAGCCTATGCCCCGGGGACTCGCAGTCAAGTGTGGCATTGGGTGGGGCCTCCAGGGAGACTGGGGCGTGGACTGACAGCACCCCAGCCTGTGGCTGCACTTCGGGGAGTCGGGGCCCCAGGCTGGGGGTACAGGTGCGTTCAGCCAGTCCCACTGGGACGAAAGAGGGGGTGCACTTCCGGGTGGGCTGCCTGGTGGATGATGGAGGCCGAGCCCCTCCCTGGCGCCCAGCCGCAGCCTGTGTCCCCGGCCTGGTCCCTGGGGCTCCACTGCCTGCAATGTCTTCCTCAGGGATGCTCCGGCCTCTGGAGTTCCTCCGGACCTCCCTAGGGGGCCGGTTCCTGGTGCACGAGTCATTCCTCTACAGGAAGGAGAAGGCGGCCGGGGACAAGGTGTACTGGATGTGCCGGGACCAGGCCCGGCTGGGCTGCCGCAGCCGGGCCATCACCCAGGGCCCACAGGTGACGGTGATGCGGGGACACTGCCACCCGCCTGACCTGGGCGGCCTGCAGGCCCTGCGGCAGCGGGAGCAGCTCCCCGGCCTGGCCCAGGGGGAAGACCCAGGTACAGATGGGGAGTGGGCAGAGAGGCATGTGAGAGGGCTGGGATCTCTTGGGAGCCCTCGGGTGGTGTGGACTGGAAGGTCGGCAGTTCACATCCACCAGAGGCACTCAGAAGAGAGGCCTGGTGATGTCCCAAAGCCTCACAGCCTTGAACCCTCTGGAGCACAGTCTGCTCACGGGATGGCTAGGAGCTGGAGCGGACTTGGTGGCGACTGGCTATGTGTGTGTCTCTGTGTGTGTGTGTCCGGCTGTGTGTGTGTCCGGCTGTGTGTGTGTGTGTCCGTCCGTCCCCTGGGCCCTGCTACTAAATCCAGGGGACAGAGCTACAGTCAGTTACTATCTGAGGAGCTTTGTGCTCTGGTCCAGCCCGCTTCTAGAACCTACCACCTCTCCCCTCTACTGGCTCCTTCCCTGACCTGAAAACACGCCTAAATGGCCCGTCCTTAAAGTCAGCCCCCATCTAGCCCTTGTTAACTTTTCTTCAATTCTAACAACTCTTAACTTTTTATGGATTGTCGTCCTCATTGAAAATCAAATAAAACAGACCAGTAGTGCACCGATGTGAGCACTCACGGGCAGGTGGGCACGCGTGTGCACACACCTGTTCACACAAGCAGACTTGTTAAAGACTTAATGGTACTGAGCTGAGAGTGGATTCCCTTGACGTAAACAACGTAAAGCCAGTCTTTACGAAGCACTCCATGTCTCTCACTGATCCGTAGAAATAGGAAGGGCCGCTTCTTGAAAAATAGAAGTGACTCCAAATTGTATAAAACAACAAAAAGAAACAATTTCCACTAAGAGAAAAGGGAAGGAAAAAACGATTTCTCTGAGGAAGCCATTGAAACAGGAAGTGGAGGGTGTGAACTGTTACCAGCACTTGGTGGTGACATCCATCAGCTTTTGACAGCCAGTTGACTCTCAGTCCTTTTGATGAAGATGAAGATGGACTCTTAGGGGTCTCAAGTAGCATATTTAACCAGGCACAGATTGGTTGTGGTGTCAGAACGTCACAATTCCTAGTGACTCGGTCCATATCAGAGTCACTTCACTGGGTTTTCTTTACTGCAAGGACCTTGACATCCTCATTGACAAGGTGTGTGTCATTGGTTCTGTCAGCTTCCACAAGACAATTATGAACCCACGTTTTCCATTTTTTTTTTCCTTAGAAAAGATACAACTTCTACCGAAAGTGCAACTGTGCTTCCAGACATGCTCACCGGAAAGCCAGCAGGTTTACGGGTAAGTGTATTAGTCACCTGCTGCTGTATGACAAGTTAACCCAAAGCATAGGGCTTAGAGCACAACAGAGACTTACTGTCTCACAGTTTCTGTGGGGCGAGGGTCTGGGAGTGCTAGGGCTGGAGGGTTCAGACTCAGAGTCTCTCATGAGCTTGAGGAAGGGATGTCAGCTGGGGCTACAGGCATCTGAAGGCTTGACTGGCAGTGGGGGGGTTCCACTCTAAGACAGGTCCCTCATGCAAATGGCTCTTGGTTGGAGGCCTCAGTTCCTTCCCATGTGGTTCCTCTCCTTAGACCTCTGCTTGCATGTCCTCAAGACATGGAAGCTAACCACCCACCCCAGCGAGTGGTCCAAGAGAGAGAAGATGGCAAAAGAAAGTGGCCAATGCCAGTCAGATACACATTCTTGTCAGACACATGCAATGTTATTCACTGTGGATTGTGTGCTAGGTCGTAAAACAAGCCTCCGCAAATTCAGCACTAAAATCACACAAGGAGTCAATAACAGAAAGAAACTTGAGAAACTCACAAATGTGGGAGAATTAAATACCACACACCTGAATCACCAGTGGGTCAAAGAAGTCACAAGGGCAATTAGAGAATACGTGGACATGAATGGGAGCTCTGGTGGCATAGTGCCTAAGGCACCTGACTGCTAACCAGAAGGCTGGTGGTTCAAACCCACCAGCCACTCCTCAAAGGAAGATTGGGCAATCTACTTGCATAGAGATACTACCTTAGAAACCCAAGGAGGGGTTGCTATGAGTCAGGATCGACTCAACGGCAGTGAGTTTGGTTTGGTTTTGGTAGACAGGAATGAACATGAAGGCATAATACACCAGAACTTATGGGATGCAGCTAAAGCAGCGCTTTGAGGGAAAGTTATAGCCATAAACATCAACATTAGCAGATCTCAAGCCAACAGCATGTGTATGCGTGTATAAGTAATCTGGTTCATGGTTATGTCTGGGAAGATATTACAGGAACCTTACCTGTCTGTACTGCCGGTCTGTGTCACGTCTGAACTTTCCTAATGCACGTGTCTCTTTGTGATCAGGAAAATCATGAGTGTGAAAGTGGACAGTGAGTCAGAGTGACACAGAACCTTCTCCCCAACCTGAGTGGAGGCGCTATGCAGATTCCAGGCATCTCAAGGGAGCTTCTCATCCACACGGCGTCAGCATCTTCCATCCACTTAGATTTTGCTTGACAAATGCTTCTTTCCACTGTCCCAAGGGTGTCGAGAGCCCTCACAGTCCCTGCAGAGGCTGCCCCAGGAGTGCTTCCCTGGGCACTCAGGCACCAAAGAACTGAGCTCCAGGTGGTCGGCCTGTGCCCGGCAAGGGTCGTGACTGCTGCTGCAGCCTGAACGACAAGAGTCGACCAAGACACCACCTCCCTTGTCCTCTGCCACCTGAGATGCCGCCTCCTTGGTCTCCTGCCACCCCAGCCCCGGTAGCTCCTGTTTTCAGGGTTCAGGACCTCGCCTTTTCCCACTGGGTCCCGCTCTGGCCCCATAAAGTGAGACGCTGCCGTGAGCCCGTGTGCTGCAGTGTCCACCTGTCACTCAGAGCTGTCCTCCGTGGACAGTGTCTCCAGGACGCTGCCAGGTGGGTCTCCGTGGCCTTTGGCTTCCTGTTGCAGGTGCAGCCTCGGTCCCCACCCTCCTCCACCTCATAGTGAACTGTACTGGAGGCACCTTATGCCCCCAGTCACTTTTTTTTTCTTTGGCTGTCCGCCAACTTAAACCCAGTGCTCCTCGCCCCTGTGGCCGATGTGTCTCACGCAGCTTCTGGAAGTGGGAGCGCAGCCCTGGGTCTCTGGGAAGCCACGTGGGCAGACCCCTCAACTGCCCACATTGTTCTGAAGCATGAGGAGCGGCAGGTCCTGAGGCACCAGGGTGTGGCCCGTCTTCCCTGGTAGCTTTGCCGAGAACTTGGGGTTCCTGCTTGCCTCTGAGGACACACTGACGTGGAGTTTCCTTGTTCACCATGACCTTTGTGGCTTGTCCTGGGATGGGGGGAGCACGTGAGCCTCTTCCCGGAGCCCTAGCCTGCCGCCTGCGCCCCACTGTGGGCTGGACGTCCCGACCAGCCTTCTCTTGCTTCGCCTACACCTTCACCCCAATAAACTGTTTTATTAAATCTCCCCATTGTGTACTGCTCCGTGTGCCCACACACTCTGTGCGACAGCAGCACGTGGTACGGCCACACCAGGCTCAGCCCCGCTCACTGCAGCCCTTCCCAGGCCTCGTTCTTGGGAGGGGGTTGCACCCCAAAGGGGGCATTATCCCCCCAGAAAGGTGGGGACTTAAGGAAGAAGGGGAAGAGCGGCTGTGCAGTGGGTGGACCCAGGATTCCTGGCTCAGAGTGTGCGGCTCGCAGCCCGGCCTCCTCTTGAATAGCGCTCTCCTGGCAGCGAAAGGGCTTGGTCTACACTCGGCAGCATTTGCCCTGTGCTCAGGGTCGGTGGCCGAGGTCTGCGTCTGCCCCTGCCCTTTCCTGGGGCCTCAGCTGAGTCAAAGTGGCCTGGCCTGCCCTCCCACCAAGGCCCCCCACCTCTCCATCCTCTCCAGCACACAGGCTGGGGATCCTGCCGAATCCAGCTACCCACGGCCCCAGGAGGGAGGTTGAGGGGGCGGCAGCCCTGGGTTTCTCAGTGTCTCTCCACACCCAGCCCCTTTCTCTCCACTGCCCCGGAGTGGCCCATCTGGGCCTGCGACTCTGCTTGCCCTGGAGGTGACCAGGCAGGGGACGGGTCTCACCTGGGGGAGGGGATCCCAGGAGGAAGCCGGCCTTGGTGACCTGGGATGACCTCTGCCCCTCTCTGGCCTCAGTCTCTCGGGCTTTGAAATGAATTGGTCCAGGGATCCTGCTCCAGGCACTGCCAAGTGACTTGGGACCCCTAGGAAGCACGTGCAGTGAGGGGGAAGCACCTGACTATGAACCCGGAGGTCTCTGTGGCATCAGGGACCCCTGAAGCAGAAGTGGGGTGCAAGTGTGCAACAGCTATCAAAAAAATCTGCGTTTGAATCTTGGTGACTTGGGGCAAGTCATGTGGGTCTGTCTGAGCCCCAGGCTGCCGGTCTGCAGAGATGGGGAAATGACCATGTCCACCCGCAGGGTATCAGGAGAAGTAACCAGCAGGTGCTTGGAAAGCCTGGGCGTGAAACATTCTAGAACTGATGGGGGCATAGGTTTGAAGCCTGCCTTAGTTCTCAAGGAGGTTCCCTGAGCGACTTGGGACTGGAGCTTGTGGCAGGCACACCCTCAGATCTCAGTACCCCTAGCAGCAGGACTGACCGCTGGGTCTGCTGGCCACCTCCTCCCCCTCTACAGGCCAAGGCCATGGAGGCTGGGTGGCCAGGCTGAGAGGGGGGCTCAGAGCCACAACTCAGCCAGACCATCCTCTCCTGCACAACCAAGGACAGTTCCCCTGCAGCCACCCCACTGAGTCCCTCTCCCCTCGTGGGGCCTGGTCAGCTGGAGTGGTCGCTTGCTGGCAGGTTGCTCCCTCCCCCATTATGGGGGTCAGGCGGGAGACACCCGGCCTCTCGTGCTCAGGGGACCGGGAAGCTGGGCGAGCCCAGACGCGTCAGGGCTGAGAGGGCTCCCCAAGGAGGGGGCGCGGGCTGTCCTGAGTCCTAGCGAGCCCACCTCCTTGATGCCCCCACCCCTAGCGACCCGCCCCTGGCCCCAAGTCCTCGGTGCGACGGTTCCCGCCGGTCCTGCTTCACCCTGCTCCCCCTTCTTCCCTCCCCATCTGCTTAGGGGGGACCGGGAGCGGCTGGGGGAGACAGACCGTCGGCCGGACAGCGGGCAGGGGCCAGGTGCGGGCCGGGAGCCTGGACTGCGGGGCAGGGGGTCCGGGCGCCTCCGGGCCGGGGCCCCCTCCCGGCCGGCCTCCGCCTCCCACGCACCTGCGCTGGCCTCCCCCCAAGCCCCGGGGGCGGCGCGGAGATCAGAGGCCTCGGAGCAGCCGCCGGGAGGGGGCGGGGAATTCCCCCCACGCCTGCCCGGGCCTGCCCCTCCCCCGCC
>NW_006921648.1:1553229-1555669 GCF_000298275.1 Orycteropus afer afer
GAGGGACGGGCCCGACCGACGCCTCCGAGGACACGGCCCGCGGAGACACCGCCCCTCCCCAGACCGCGCGCCCCCGGGCCGGGGCGAGGACAGACGGACGCAGGCGCACGCCCCTCGGGGCGCCCGGGAGCGCCTCCGGGGACGGCCCGGGCCGCGACGATGGAGACGCGGACCCTGCGGGGCCTGCTCGCGCTGCTCTTCCTCCCGCTGCCGGCGCCACGCGGGGCCTCGGCGGGAAGCCTGCAGAGCCCAGGTGAGAGCTGCGGCCGGCCCCGAGCTGGGAGGGCCGCGCAGGTGGCCCGAGCCGCTGGGCAGCCCTGAGGGGGCGGCCCGGGGCCGGGCGGGGATGGCAGGGGTGGGTGGGTGCCCGGCGCCGGCGGTGCGGACCCTCCCAGCCCCGCCGTCGCCGGACAGGCCTGTCCGAGTGCTTCCAGGTGAACGGCGCCGACTACCGCGGCCACCAGAACCGCACGGGTCCGCGCGGGGCCGGCCGGCCGTGCCTCTTCTGGGACCAGACGCAGCAGCACAGCTACAGCAGCGCCAGCGACCCCCAGGGCCGCTGGGGGCTGGGCGCGCACAACTTCTGCCGGTCAGGGGCGGGGCCTCTTGGGGCGGGGCCTCTTGGGGGCGGGGCCGAGGAGCGGGGACACGGATGACGAGGGGCGGGGCCTGACCACCCGGGGGCGGGCCTTAGGCGCCCACCTGTGGAGTCACAGGTGGTGGCCAGGGAAGAGAGACCAGGCCTTCGAGCAGCGCCCGGTGCCCGCAGGCCTGACCCAAGGGCGGAGTGAGGGGGTCAGGCACCGCAGTGCCACTTCCCCCAGGGGTGGGCCAGGGTAGCTTGCGTCCGACGGGGAGGGCGCGCTGGAGTTAGCGCCATAGCTGTTGAGCGGCCCAGACAGGACATGTCTCTGCTAAGCTGCAAGCCAGCGCTTCTGCCTTCAGGCCCGGCAGCCCGTAGGATATGTTACCAAGTCCTACCGACAGCTGAAAACTAAAAACAGCCCTCGGCCCGTGGGGACTGACTTCCCGCGGTCCACTCGGATGTCCGCGTCCAGAAGCACGCGAGGAAGCTAGGGTTTGTGCGAGGCGGAGAGGAGCCTACACTGACCTCTGGCCGCCAGGGCCTCGCAGCCACTTTGTGCACTGGCCGTGGGGCGGGGCCTGGGCTCTTGGGCAATGGGATCCAGACCCCGACCCGTCCATCCGCAGGAACCCAGACGGCGACGTGCAGCCCTGGTGCTACGTGGCTGAGACGGAGGAAGGAATCTACTGGCGTTACTGCGACATCCCCACGTGTCACAGTGAGTGGGCCCCACTGGACAGGGGGGGGAGGAGGCCTGGGGGACCCGGAGGCGGTGCCAGAGCCTGACCCCGCGGCCCCCCTCAGTGCCTGGGTATCTGGGCTGCTTCGTGGACTCAGGGGCTCCCCCCGCCCTCAGCGGCCCCAGCGGCACCTCCACAAAGCTCACGGTCCAGGTGTGCCTTCGCTTCTGCCGGCTCAAGGGCTACCAGGTACCGTGCCCCCGGCCAGTGACCCTTGATCCTTGACCTCAGGACCCCATTCCAACTCTGACACCAAACCGTGACACCGATTTCTGGATCTCCAGCCCAATGACTCTCGCTGACCCCGACCCCACCACCCACTCCTTCCCCAACCTTTGCATCTGGGGTCACCCAGTCTGTGCTCCCAGCTAGCGGGGGTGGAGGCAGGCTACGCCTGCTTCTGTGGTTCCGAAAGCGACCTGGCCCGGGGACGCCCAGCCCCAGCCACCGACTGTGACCAGATCTGCTTCGGCCACCCGGGCCAGCTGTGTGGCGGCGACGGGCGCTTAGGCATCTACGAAGGTGAGGAGTGGGCGGGCCTTAGGCGCCTAGGTGAGGAGGGAGGCTCTCTACGTGAGACCCTGATAGGGGTTAAATCCCGAAAGGGAAGGTCCTAGACTGAGGCCCAGGCCTGAGATTCAGGGCCTGAGAAAGGGACTGGGGTGAACTTGGTGGCTGTGGGTGGGGCTTGAGAATCTAGTGGGCGTGACCTGATGAGACTGGGCGGAACCTTCGGGCTGGGGGCGTGGCCTGGGTTGGAGGGTGGGTCTGGAGGCGGGGAATGGGCCGGCCCGGGGGGGTCGGGATGATGCTGGGGGAAGCGATTGGGCCGGCCTGGGGGCGGGGAGGGTCTTCGCGTGGGGCCCCGCCCCTGACCGCGGGCCCCGCGGGTCCGCAGTCTCCGTGGGCTCCTGCCAGGGGAACTGGACGGCGCCGCAGGGCGTGATCTACTCCCCGGACTTCCCGGACGAGTACGGGCCGGATCGGAACTGCAGCTGGGCGCTGGGCCCGCCGGGCGCCTCATTGGAGCTCACCTTCCGCCTCTTCGAGCTGGCGGACCCGCGCGACCGGCTGGAGCTGCGCGACGCTGCCTCGGGCCGCCTGCTGCGCGCCT
>NW_006921648.1:1556139-1557825 GCF_000298275.1 Orycteropus afer afer
GCGCGTCTTCTCCTCGGTGACGGCCCTGTCGGTGCTGCTGCTGCTTCTCTGGCTGCTACACCTGCTGCGGCGAAGGTGCGGGCGCGGGGCTGGGGAGGCGGCCCGGGTCTCGAAAGCCGAGGCCTTGGCTCCACACGGGGCACGGGCGGCGACGGCAGGGCAGCGCGGAGGCTGGCGGCTCGGGGCTCGGGGTGCAGCTGACGTCTGCTCGCTCTCCAGGAGCTGTGTGCTGGCTCCGGGGAAGGGGCCCCTGGCCGTGGGGCCTTCCCGGCGCCCCGGGAAAAGCTGGGCCGTGTGGTACCGCCGGCCCCGAGGGGTGGCCCTGCCCTGCCCGCCCGGGGACCCCCAGGCCGAGGGTCCAGCCGCCGGCTACCGGCCCCTGAGCGGCTCCAACCAGACGTCCCTGCGCTCACTCATCTCAGCTCTCTGACTCTGACCGCGGGGTCCACCTGTGTGCGGAGGGACACCTGTGACGCCGAGCCGCACGCTGCCCCCGCGGCTCGGCCTCCGGGTCATCTCCGGAAGACGAGAGGTGGACAGCCAGTATCTGGTGCTCATCCAGACCTTGGCCTCACCCTGGGGCCCGGGGGGTTAAGGACGAATGGCAAGAGGAGCCCAGGCCACGCTTCCGTGGACCTTGATGTGGGGAGGGTGTCTCTGGTTTCAGGGGCCTTTGGGTCCCTCTTGGGGTGGGCCTGTGCTACTGCCCTCAGAGACAGGTCAGAGGTCAACAGCAGTGGTCCGAAACCCAGCTACCGACTTGGAATAAAGGACCTAGTTGGCTCTAGGTCTGGGCGGTGGGGAGGAGCTATGTAAATAAGGTACTGGAGCCGAGAGTTGGGCGTGTCTATGCAAATAAAGGACGGTTGTTTAACTCACTGAGTGGGTTTGGTGGAGCAGCTTGGAATACAGAGGCCAGGGGTCCTCGGTGGACACGGCCGGATGGATGACGGGGTCCTGCAGGAGGGATGGCCTGTGGTGGGTTAAGCAGAAGAAGGCATGCCCTTCCGGGCCTGGCTGCGGTGGACGGCGCGCGGGACGCGGGGTTGACTCTCCCCGGACCTCCTTCCCGTCTCACGCTGCGTTTCCTGCCTGTCCTGGGCGGTGCCGAGGGTGCGCCTGTGAGCGATAACATGCAGCGAGTTGGGCCGAGCCCAAGCTCGAAGAAGCCTGGTCCGAAGGGCAGTACCTCACCCGACGGAGCCGGGCGCGACAGGCACGCCGAAAAGGCCTGGGCGTCTGGCCGCGCGCTGGAAAGATCGCCCCTGGCACTG
The DNA here is from genome assembly GCF_000298275.1 of Orycteropus afer afer. Taxonomy (NCBI): domain Eukaryota; kingdom Metazoa; phylum Chordata; class Mammalia; order Tubulidentata; family Orycteropodidae; genus Orycteropus; species Orycteropus afer. Next base: position 1,557,414 of record NW_006921648.1, read on the forward strand.
GAGGCGCGCAGGCTTCGGCCTGGACCGTCCGAGTGCTCCCGGGCCGGCAGCACCTTGGACAGAGCGCGGGCGGTGGGTGGGCTGGGTGTCGGAGCTGCGCTCACGACGGGGGAAGCCCAAGGGTGCGGCCACCCTGGGGTGGCGGGGACAGTCTGGGCGCACACTGCTGGGGGACGCGAGGCGCCAGGGCCGCTCCCGGGGAGCCCCCGGGAACCAGAACGTCGGGCCACAAGCCGACCGTCCCCGGTGCACATGAGACCCCGGCTGCATAAATTACGCGAGGAGGCCAGGGCCTGGGCGGGCTCTCCCCGCTGCCCGCGCCCATTGGCCTCGGAGCGCTGACGTCAGGGGCCTAGCGCGCGAAACGCGGCGGGATGGCGGGGGCGAGAGCCGGGGCGGAGCCTGGCGTCCG
>NW_006921648.1:1558113-1586644 GCF_000298275.1 Orycteropus afer afer
TGGCGTTCCTGGCCGGGCCGCGCCTGCTGGACTGGGCCAGCTCGCCGCCGCACCTGCAGTTCAACAAGTTCGTGCTGACCGGCTACCGGCCGGCCAGCAGCGGCTCGGGCTGCCTGCGGAGCCTCTTCTACCTGCACAACGAACTGGGCAACATCTACACGCACGGTGAGCGCGCGCCGCCGTCCCTGGCACCGCCAGGCGCCGCGGTGACAAAGCTGTCATTGTCCGGGGCGGCGGGGCCCGGGGGCAGGCGAGGCCGCCGAGTGGGGCCGGCGTGAGCCCTCCGCGCCCTGAGAAGGACCTGCGGCCGGGCCCTCTAATCCCAGCGCCCTGGCACCCTGCCCTTGCAGCACCCCGTGCCGGCGGTGGGCATTGACTTGGCGAGGAGGGGCCTTGGAGGAGAAGCCGGCCCGGCCCCTCCCGGGTGGCCGCCCCAGCAGCCGCGAGGCTCCGCCTGGTGGCGGCGCCTTCCTTCCCCCGCGGGCGCGCGGCCCCTCCTCCGCGGCCGCTGGGCGCTGCTGACACAGCCCTGGCCGTCCTTGAGCTGCCCGGGCCGGCACAGGGGCCCTCGGTCCGGCTCAGCGTTGGGGCAACACCAGACCCCCTCTAGAGTGTGCGGTTGACAGCCCGGGGCTGTGGGGGCCCCCTTTTGACCTCGTGGGAGGGCGGTGCCAAAGTGCCCGCCAGTAGGGGCCTTGGCTGGCTCTCAGTGTGGAATGTGCTCTCATCAAGAGGCGGTGCCTGGGGAAATGGGACAAGCTTGCTGCACCCTCTTCTGCTAGCTGGCCCTGCTCTTGCTCCTTTCTGGAAGACAAAAAGTGCCAAAGCCTCCTTTTTGGACACTTATGTAAGGGACAGGACACAGCGGTCGGTCGGGAGGAGCAAGCTAAGTGGCCCAGGGTCTGGCGTCAAGGCTCACACTGCTGCCCTGCTTAGCTTAAGTTCAGCTTAAGTTCTGCTTACGGCTTCTGCTGACCCACCGGGCCGGGCAGGGGGACCATCGTGAAGCTCAGGGGTGAGAGGGGCTTGGGCTCACGTTGCTGGGGCTGACCCTGCTTTGTCATGTGCCTCCTGCGCTCACCTGGGGCAGGTGACACAGCCTCTCCAAGTCCGTTGCCTCATCGGTGGAGGATGGTGTCTAGGGCCCGGGACGGTGGTGCCTCCGGGGAGTAAGTGCGGCTCCCTAATGCCTCTAGCCCAAGGCTTCGCAGGTGGGTGGCCCACCGCGCCCTTGTGGTCTGTCATCCCAGGTGCTGTTGTCTTTAGGCTGAGAACTCTTTGGCATGCGCCTGTCCCCAGTCTGGGAAATGTCCCCAGAACTTCCTGCAGGCTTCATACCAGGGATACTCACATGGACCACTGTCTCTGTCCCCCAGGGCTGGCCCTGCTGGGTTTCCTGGTGCTGTTGCCCATGACCGTCCCCTGGGGCCAGCTGGGGAAGGACTGCTGGCTTGGGGGCACGCACTGTGTGGCCTGCCTGGCGCCCCCTGCTGGCTCCGTGCTGTATCATCTCTTCATGTGCCACCGCGGGGGCAGCCCCGTGTACGCCCGACTCCTGGCCCTGGACATGTGTGGGGTCTGCTTAGTCAACACGCTCGGTGAGTTGGGCCCCAGGGCTGGGGAGCCAGGGCCCCAGGGGCGGCGCCATGAGGGAGGTGACGGGGAGGAAGCCGCAGGGAGACCCGCGAGAGCAGCAGGGAGGGCCGGGCGAGGGGCGCCCGGACCGATGCCCCTCACCCCTCTCCTCTGCAGGGGCGCTGCCCATCATCCACTGCACCCTGGCCTGCAGACCCTGGCTACGGCCAGCTGCCCTGCTGGGCTACGCCATGCTGTCAGGGCTAGCTGGCTGGCGGGCCCTGACCGCTCCGTCCACCACCGCGCGGCTCCGCGCCTTCGGCTGGCAGGCTGGCGCGCGCCTCCTAGTGTTCGGGGCCCGAGGAGTGGGGCTGGGCTCGGGCGCCCCGGGCTCCCTGCCCTGCTACCTGCGCATGGATGCGCTGGCGTTGCTGGGCGGGCTGGTGAACGCGGCCCGCCTGCCCGAGCGCTGGGGGCCCGGCCGCTTTGACTACTGGGGCAATTCCCACCAGATCATGCACCTCCTCAGCGTCGGCTCCATCTGGCAGCTGCACGCCGGCGTCGTGCCCGACCTGCTCTGGGCCGCGCGGCACGCCTGCCCGCCGGACTGAGTCGCCCGCCTGCCTGGTCCCCTCGGGCCAACACCACCACGCTTCTCTCCTGCTGCTGTGCAGAGGGCTGGCTCTGAATGCTTCCGGCAACCTTGGGACTTCTACGCCGGGAGCCCACGTTTGCTCATTCATTCATCACGTGGACTAGGCTCCTCTTCTGAGCTGCAGCTCCCGCCCTCCTTCTTCCAGGGCACTGACGGCACTGGCCGGAAAGACACTTTGCCTCTCTGGGCCTAAGTTTACCCTCTGGGACCTGTGAGGGTTGGGCCAGAGGGATGGGAGGCATGCCTTGCTGGGACAGTGGCATCCTGCCAGCTTGCCACTCCCCTCACCTCATCCCTCCCCATGGACCTCTCCTGGCCCGGCCTTGACTGCTCATTTCCTGACCCCGTCCTCTTCTCTGCATGCCAGCCCTCCCCACAGCCTGCAGCTCACGGCCTGTGAAGTGAGGGGCTGTGGGCAGCAGGACTGGCCCCTTCATCCAGGGACCAAGTTGACACTGACCCTTCTTGTACCGAGATGGCCGAGGGACAGGGAGGCCAGTGTTGCCGTCCCCAGGCAATAGGCAGAGAGACACGTGGCCCCGGGCCTGTGCCCAGGGGGCTGAGGGCCTGCCTCCATCTGAGCCCCACCTGCCCACCTGGGACACGGCTGCTCAGGAAATCTGCCCTGCTCGGCACAGAAGCTGAGGGGCTCCAGGCTGCTGGCCACAGCGGGACTCCTCAGGGCCAGCCCCAAGGGGCCTGAAACTCTGGACATTAATAAAAGGGCCAGGACACGCTGTGTTGCCACCTGAGCAAGTTGGAGTGCTCCCAAGACTCCACAGCTTTTATTAGGCACGTCAGGTGGGGGTGGCGGCAGCGGGGTGAAAAGTTAAAAACTCTGAGGCTGGCCCACAGGGCTCAGGTGGGGTCCAGTGAGTCCTCAAATAGGCTGAGGAGGTTCCGGGGCTCAAAAGAGGGGAAAGACCCCCGGGGAGGTGCTGAGTCGACGTCACTCAGGTCCAGGGGGTCCCTGGAGGAAGGGAGAGGAGAGAGAAATGACACCCCAGGAGTGAAAGCTACCCACACGCGCCCCCAGCCAGGACTCCGGCTCCTAGGCCAACACACGCCAGCACGTACCTGCCCCGGGGGAACGGGGAGCTGCTGTGGGGGGTGCAGGTGCTCCTGGCAGTTCTGGCCAGGACGGTGCCTGGGGAGAGCGAGGACCTGTACAAGGGAGAGACAGGCCAGGCTGGACGGCCAGGGTCGGGGGGCAGGCTTCCAGTGATGTGGCAGCCAGAGCCACAAGCACATGGGGGCACGCTGAGAGCCAGCTCTCTTGAGCCCAAGAGCCTGGCCAGGCACCCACGGCCACCTCGCGCCCTCTCCAAGCTGGCTTTGAAGTGAGCTTTTGGTCAGTGAAGCTATCTGCCGCTTCCTGTCCACTCTAAAGTGTCCCTGGGACCAGAGGCTGACACTGTCATAAGGAAGGGGCGAGTGACAATATTCCTCCTCAGATCTGTCCCCAGTGTGGCTTTCCCTTCCAGCAGTTTTGAATTAAGAACCCCCTACGGGCTGGCTCCTGGGCCCTGGTGCCTAGTCTGGTGGGGAAGGGCTGCACCGCCTCCCTTGCCCTGGTCCCATGCTGCTCGCGGGGTGGCTGCCAGGTAGGTGTGTGTCAGCAATGGCCGAGCCACACACTGAGCTTGGTGTAAGAGCTGCGTCCCGCGCTACGCCATGCTGCACCCCGGGGCCTGGGCCCGCCCGCCCACGCTCACCGGAAGCTGTTGTCCTCCCAGGTGCTAGCAAAGCTGCTGTCCAAGAGGAAGCTGCAGGGTGGTGAGCTGGGAGGGGTGGCCGGCGGTGCCGGCGGCTGCAGCCAGCTGGCAGGGTGGGCCAGCCTGTGGCAGAGGCAGCAGACCAGGGCTAGCAGGGCCTGTGGGGAGAGGGCACGAGAGACTGGGTGGGCCCCAGGGCAGAGCGGGGCACGGCAGGCCAGGCAGCCTGTCTCCAGGGCTCACAGGCTTACCTGCCACAGGGCCCACCCGCGGCTCAGGGCGTCAGCCGCCATGTACCACAGGACGCTCCAGGGTCTCGGCCTGAGCGCGGGCATGGCCAGCAGGGACTCGGCCGTGGCCCGCAGCGTGGGGTCCGGCTCCAACATCGTGGCGAGGACCGTGCGCAGCTCAGAAGACAGGCCTGGGCAGGTCCCAGGTCCCGAATGGAACTGAGCCCGAGCCCCGTGCTCCTCCCCACACAGGGCCCCCAACCTGGGGTGCAGGAAGGGCCCCCTCCCACGGTGGCGCACCCCCTCCCGGCCCCCACTCACCCGCAGTGAACTCGGGGGGCAGGTAGCCCTGACGCAGCTGCTGCCAGCCCTCCCCACCATGGGGCAGCTCCATGTTACAGGCCACTTCCAGGATGGCGAGACCCAGACTGCAGGGGGCGGGGCCAGGGAGAGGGAGGGCAGGGTCGGCCTCTGGACAGAGCCCCCAGCCCCAGAGCAGGGTGGGAAAGAGGCCCTGAAGCCTCGGTCACAGGCCAGCAAGGTGGGGAGGCGGGGCCGAAGGAGAGCCCTGGCAGGAGCATGAGGGCCCGGCTCCCAGGACAGTCCACACAGCCCTTGGGAGCCCACCAGACAGGCCCAGTGGCTGCCATGGTTATGAGGAGTACTGCTGTTGAGTGGTCACATTGATTCCAACTCATAATGACCCAGTACGACAAAGTACAACTACCCCCACAGAGTTTCCTAGGCTGCAACCTTCACTGGAGGGAGCTCTGGTGGCATAGTGCCTAAGGCATTTGACTGCTAACCAGAAGGTTGAGGGTTCAAACCGACCACACACTGCGGGGAAGGAAGACTGGGCAATCTACTTCCATAAAGATTTACTGCCTCAGAAACCCAAAAGGGGGTCACTGTGAGTCAGAATCAACTCAAAAGCAGTGGGTTTGGTTTTTGGTTTTGAAATCTTTACTGGAGCAGATTACCAGGTCAGTGCCTCGTGAAGCCACTGGGTGGGACTGAACCACCAACCTCTCTGTAAGCAGCTGTGCCTTAACCATCTGAGCCACAAAGGCTCCTATTACTGTTGCTGAGATAGTCGGATGCAATTGTCAGAGGCCACACAGTACGCCCGTTCAGAGTGTGGGCCAAAGCCTGCCACCCCGCTCGCCAGCTGTGGGCCTTGGGTGAGTTCTGCGACCTGTGCCCAGAAGACAGCGAGTGGCAGTCCGTCCTGCAGAGCTGTTGCCTTGGTCCTCTTTGTAAAGCGCTCCAGAGATTTACAGCTCACAGGACTCAGGCGCCCCTCAGCCCCTCAGGGGCAGCCCCTTCCGGGCTCTGAGGAACCCAGTCCTGGCCTTCAGAGGCCCAGTGCCTTCCCCTTGGGTGAGTTGGGGGTGCTTCTGCCATGGGGAAGCCGTACTCTCTGCTGACCACCCCCAGGAGGCCCCGTGCCCTACCTCCAGTCCTCACCTGAACACATCGGCCGCTGTCCCGAAGGAGCCCTGCAGCAGCTCGGGGGCCATGTACCGGGGGTCCCCCTCCTGGGCCTCCCCGGCCCGGGCCGCGTGCAGCTCCACCAGCAGCCCGAAGTCCCCGAGCTTGCAGCGGCCCCGAGGCCCCAGGAAGATGTTGGCAGGCTTAATGTCGAGGTGGACCAGGCCGTGGCCGTGCAGGTGGGCCAGGGCGAGCAGCGCGTCCCGCAGGTAGCCCCAGACTTGGGCCTCGGGCAGGCCGGCGCCCCGGGCCTCGCAGTGCTGCTGCAGGCTGGGCCCACACAGCTCGGTCTGCAGGTAGAGCACGCCGCCCTCCTCCCAGGCGCGCTCCAGCCGCACGCAGCGCGGGTGCCGCCCCACCTTCTCGTGGCCGCCCACCTCGGCCAGCTTGCGGGCGCGGTCCTTGGGGCCGCGGAAAGGCGACATGGAGCGCTTGACGGCATAGAGCCGGCCGTCTTCCTTGGAGCGCACCTGGAAGGGAGGCGGCGCTCGTGGGCGAGGTGTGGTCGGGGCAGTCACACGGGGACGGACTCTGGCAGCCCCACTCGGCTGTCACCTGGGCCAGCTCAACCCTCGGGCGGGCAGTCGTTCCAGAGGCCCCGGCACGCTATGGTAGTGGCAAAGGGACGCGCCCATGCAGTAGGCCCGTTTGAGGGGAACTGGGAGCCCGGGCGCGGTGAGTCTCCAGGACGCAAGTGGAAAAAAAGCGGGGCTTTATGTAAAGCAAACAGATCTGTCTCTTACGTGTTGAACTAACTAGACCCACCGAGAGAGGGGCCGGAGGAAAGATACCCATCCGCGCAGTGCGGCGCGCGGGTCAGGCGCCTCGGTGGCGTGCACTTTTTGACAGCACCGTTGTATTCATGTAGCATTTATGCAAGGAAAACGATTTCAAGAAAATACAAATGGTTGGAAAATATGTTTTAAGGGGAAAATAAAGGAGGTGGGCAGTGTGTAGCCCGAGCGCCTGCCAGCTCGGAACAGGGCCGGGGGGCGGCATTGCCGCAGCGAGGGCTGGCTCAGGGCCCAGGAAGGTGGCCAAGAACCCCTGCGCGGCAGGCTCCGGGCCGGCGGAGGCGGCTGCTGACAGCCACCGCGAGGCCTGCCAGGCTCTGGACAAGGGGCGAGTGTGCGCCTTGGGGGCCCTCGGAGGGACCCACCCGGGGAGGTAAGAAACCAGCCAAATAGCGCCGGAGGAAGCCCCCCGCCCCCGAGCCCAGGAGAGCAGGCTGCCAGTCCCGGCCCCACGCAGGCAGGGTGGGGGGCCTGGGACTGTCCCCACTCACCTTGAACACCTCTCCGTAGGAGCCGTGGCCCAGGCGGCCGAGCTCCTCGAAGCACTGCTGGAAGAACGACTGCGGCCGGCCCGGGTCATAGCCAGGGCTGTGCAGGGTCTCGGAGGCCCCGGCCCGGAAGGACACTCTCCTGGGCTGGGGCTGGTGCCAGCCCGGGGTCCGTGAGGGGAAGAGGCGACTAATGGGGACGCTGCCCTTGGCAGGGGGCCGGGGCGGGAGGCTCCGGCTGAGCACCCCAGGCCTCTTGAGGGAGAAGCCGGGTTCTGCGTGGCGGAAGTAGGCGGGGACCGGGGCTGGGGTGCCGCTCAGGGCTGGTGGGACACCCTCTGTGGGCACTGGCATGGCGGGCGTGGGAGGCCCCGCAAGGCGCGGAGAACACGGGCTGAGCACGGGGCAATGTGTCCTGGCCTCAGGGCCGCAGTGAGGCGGAGGTCGAGCGTCGCATCCAGGCGGCACGCACGTTCCTCTCTAAACAGGAGAGCCCAGGGGGCGGGGAGCACCTGCCGGGAGGAGGCAGAGGACCACGTGAACGCCGCCTGCACGGGCCCAGGGCGCGGACTGCGGCTGGAGTAGGTACAGGCCCACCTCGGCCACACTGCGCTTCCGCTCCCCACCACCGCAGTACAGCGAACGCCGCAATCAAGTGAGACACCTTTTGGCTTTCCCAGTGCTATAAATCAGGCGCACTCTCTCCTGAGTCTGTTTAGTGTATGACAGGTGATGACATAGTCAGAAATATTGTGAGAATATTGGCATGGCAGTGAGCACACGCTGTTGGAAAAGTGGCTTTTACAGACTTGCAACAGGCAGGGTTGTCACAAGCCTGTTTGTAAAAAAAAAATAAAAAATGAAAAAAATAACTAGTATCTGCGTAGGACACTAAGCAAAGTGTGGCGAGATGAGATGCTGATGTCCCTGAGGCCTCCTGCACCATCACCACCAGCTGACTGTTTAACCTTTATTCAGATTATGCCAGAGAGAAATACTGATTTATCCACCACCAGCTGAGAGCCAGGGAGGTGCCACGGGGTGGGTGTGGCCCACAAGACAACCCTCAAACACTGAGCCCAAAAGTCAAGGTCCTGGAATGGAATTAGATCAGTCTGTGGGGCAATTTATGCCCCAGGGTATTGTTGGGAAAAATAGTGCAGTCAGCTGGTGACTGGTGGCGCCCCATAGCTGGATATGAGCAGGTAAAGAGATCATCAAGGAGAACTGTGCTAAATAAAAACCCTGTCCTCCCAGGAGCCTGTGTGTGGGCCCAAGATGGTGCCCTCTGAGGGGCAAGGGCAGGGCCTTCACACCACAGGACCCACAGGCTTGGCCGCAACAGTCCAGCCAGTCGCTAACGAAATAAACAAGCCACAATAAGCCGCGGAGGGATTCAGCATCGAGATAGCATCTAAAAGGCCAGTTTTCAACAACAACAAAAGTATGAGACACGCAGACACAGGAAAGTGTGAGCCCGTCAGGCAACGGAAACTACCTGTGAGAGGGGCCAGATACTGGATTTAAGAAAGGCTTCAAGTACACATTCTACATATGTTCAAAGAAGTCAATGAAATTATGCTTAAATAAGTAAAATATGATGACAGTGTCTCACCAAACAGAGAATAATGCTAAAGAGAAATTACAAAGAAAAAAAAAAAAAAAGAACCAAACAAATTGGGGAGGTAAAAAGCACAATTTAAATGAATAATTCACTAGAGGGGCTATGATACAAATTGACAGAAGAAACAGTCAGTGAGCTTGAAGACAGATTGACAGCAATTATGCAGTCCAAAGGACACCACAACCACCTACTCCCATCAGTCAATTCCAACTCACGGCACCCCTCGGGGACAGAGTGGAACTGCCCCACAGGGTCTCCAAGGCTGTCAACCTTTGTGGAAGCAAAGCCCAAACCACACCCACTGCTGTGGAGTGGTTCCGACTCATAGCCCCTGTGGTGGACAGAGTAGAACTGCCCCACAGGGTTTCCAAGGCTGTCAGTCTTTACAGAAGCAGACTACCTCATCTTCCTCCTGCAGAGCAGCTGGTGGGTTCAAACCACCAACCTTTTGGTTAGCAGCCCAATGTTTTAACCACTGCACCTCCAGAGCTCACTGCTGAACAAACAGAAGGGTAGAAATAAAAGAATGAAGGAAAATGAGAGCATTGTTAAGTGCACCAATGTACATACTAGGGGGTTCCAGGACAGCAGGGGGAGGAAGAAACAAATATTCAAAGAAATAGTGGCTGACAACCTCCCAAGTCTGATTTCTCAAAATGAAAACAAACATTAAATACACTTCCAAGAGGAAGCCCTGGCTGGCTCAAATGGGTGACCACTGGACAGCCAGGTGAAAGGTTCAAACCCACCTGGAGGTGCATCAAAACAAGGTCTGTTGGCCTTCTTCTGGAAGGCGCCAGCCCTGCACCCTACAGAGCAGTCTCACTGTGCACACCTGTGGTGGCCATGAGTTAGTAGTGACTCAGCAACAACCACCACCAACAAGAACAACGCATCCAAGAAGCTCAACACACTCCAGGTGCGATAAAGGCAAAGAGATCCACTCACAGATATGTCACCGTAGAAATGCTGAAAGCCACAAACAAGGACAAAAGCTCAAAAAGAGCAAGAAAAGGATAGCTTGTCGCTTGCAAAGGACAGCCCTCCCAACAAGCTCGACAGCTGACTTTTCATCGTGAACAGTGGAGGCCGGAAGACAGTGGGATGACATATTCAGAGCAGTGGGAGACAGACAACCATCAAACAAGCATCCTAAATCCAGCAAAAACGATCTTTTGGAAATAAAGGCATTCCCAGATAAACAAAAAATCAGAAAACATGTGCTAGCAGACCCACCTGACAGGAAAGTCTAAAGGAAGTTGTTCAGATCAAAAGCATATGCCTCCACACAGTAATGTGAGTCCATGTGAAAAAAACCAAGGGCAGTCGTAAAGGTAGAGACAGTACAAATGTGTATTTCTTCTCCTTCTAAGTCAAGAATCAATTGTATAAAACAGTATGTCTATAATAGTACATTGGCATACATCAAAATGCAATCTATTACCCAATAACAGCACAAAGGAGGTGGGTGGGGGGCAAAGCTGTACTGGTCTAAGGAGCTGACCTGAGGTGGTAACTCAAACCCACAGAACAGATGAAGAGAACCAGAAACCGTAACTGTGGAGGTTAATAAAACAGACTCCCTACGTGGCTCCTAGCTCTCCTGTCTTCTCTCAGCTTCTTTAAGAAACGAAAGACCAGAGACGTGGGAAGGTATCCCACGTTCATGGATCAGAAGAGTCACACAGCTCAGATGGGGGTGCTTCCCCAAGTGAGCCCCAGATCTGCAGGGCTGGGAAAGATGACCCAGACGTCACTGGAAAACTCAAGGGACCTGATACACCCAACACAATCTCCACAAAGAGCAAAGTTGGAGGACACACCCTTCCCGATCAAGCCTTACTACAAAGGGACAGTAATCAACACAGTGTCATACTTATATACAGACAGACATATAAAGCAATGGAAGAGAATTGGGAGTGCAGAAATAAACCCTTGTGTTTGTGGTCACATGATACTCAACTAGGGTCCAAGACCATTCAAGGGGAAAGAATTTCAACAAATGATGCTGGACCACTGGATACCTACACACAAAGCTTGTTTAGCAGCAAGATCTGACCTCATTGGTTTTTCCCTTAGGGACAGTTTTCAGGGTAGAAGCACTCATGAGTTGGCCTGGGGGTGCTGTCCTAGACCCACAGGGGTTCACATGTTACACACACCACATAACCTTTCTAACAGGCATTTTGAATTCCAAAACACATCCAGCCCCAGGGTTCTGTGGGCCTGTGGTACTGATCTCATGCAAGGCTAAGCCCAGTGTCTGGCATGCAGCAGGCTCAGCAAATACTATTATTGGTACCAACAAGGAGCCCTGGTGGCACTAACGGTTAAGCGCTCACCTGCTAATCTACGGGTTGGTGGTTAGAATTCACCCAGTCCCTCCATGGGAAGAGGGGCCATGTTACCTTAAAGATCAGTCAAGAAAACCCTGTGGGCAGTTCCACTCTGTCCTCTAGGGGCGCTGTGGGTCAGAATCCACTGCACGGCAGTGGGTGTGGCTTGGGCTTTGCTTCCGCGCAGACTGACAGCCTGGGAGACCCTCTGGGGCAATTCCAGTCTGTCACATGGGGTCACCATGAGTTGGAATAGATTTGAGGGCACCCAACAACAACATTATAACAAACACCGCCCTGAGCATAATGGAAAGTACACACAGTGGTCCCACGTGGAGGTGACTGGGAGTTGGGGCTGCAATGGCTGTCGGCGTTGCTACAATGTATCTGAAACAAGAACCACAGAAGGGGCTTATCCCACTGGAGAGGAGGATACAATGTAGCCGAGGACATAGCCCAGAAGGGGGAGTCAGTAGCCGAAACGGGTCATCTTTAAAGCGAGCTCCAGCGCGGCCAGGACACCCTGGCAGCCCACCCTACACCCTCGAGGGCCCTTCCTCCAGGGCTCTGCCTCTAGACCCCAACGCCCAGGGTTTCCCCTACGCTGGTTAGAGACACAGCCATCCAGGGCCCGCACGGACCCTTCCGAGGACACGGCATCCACATTTCAAACCAGCTCTAGAGCCACCCCAGTGCCACTTACCTCCCAGCGCCATGGTCCAAGCAGCCTTGAGGGTGGGGTAGCAGAAGGTGCAAGGCCTTCCGCGTGAACCCAGGGTGGTCCCGAGCCCAGCCCGGGTTGGGGTGACCTCCGCAGCTTCCGGGGACCTCACCCTCTCATTGGGTCCCGCACATCTGCTGGCCACGGTCTGCCGCGCTAGACTGTGAGCTCCTCCCGGGCAGGGCCGCGGCTGAGTCACCTCCGTGCGCGCGGCAGCCCCCTGGCGGGCAGAGTCAGGAGACGGGCTGTCACCGGGGCAGGGGGTGGTCACTCGGGCTGGGGGCATCGGACCCCGAGAAAAGGTGGGTGAGGCTTGCCCCGGGGAGGGTCGGGGAGGGTCTGGGGGCAGTGGCTGGGGCTAAAGGGTCCCAGATCGGACCCAGAGGAAGGAAGGGCTTGGGGAAGGGACCCTCCGGGGAGGGGCTCGCGGGGCTGGGGAGCCCCGTCCCCGAGAGAAGGGGTGCAGGCGCAGAGGAAGCCCGACCCGGGAGGGACTGTCAGGGCCTGGGACCCCGGGAAGGTGGACCGGGGCGGGGCTGCCTGCCCGGGAGCACTCCGGGCCGGATCTCCGCGTACCTGGGCGGGTGGGCGGGGCGCAGCTCGGAGCGCTGCCTGATCCCGGGCTGTGCCGACGCCTCAGGCACCTTCGGGGCGGCGAGGAGGGCTGGGCTCAGCCGTCGACCGCTCGGGACGCCGGGTCTGCAGGACCCTCCAGAAGGGAACGGCCCGTGTACGCGCGCGGAGCTGGCTCGCGCCAAAAATTCCCAACCGGTCTCGAGGCCCCGCCCAAGAACTCCTCTCGCCACGCCCCTTCCCGACTCAGCCTATCAGAGCTGCTGACTCTGGCGCGGCTCCGCCCCCTTACGTCCCGGCGTGAGCGGCGCCGACCCCGCCCCTGACGGCTCTCGGGCCCGCGCGCCCTCAGTGCGCAGGCGTGGAGCGCCCGGGCGCTCGCCTTGGGCTGGGGTGGGGTTCAGGCCAGCAAGGAGCAGAGACGCGGCCCGGAGTCCGGGCTGGCCCTTGGGCGCTCCCCCCAAGTATCCCAACATGCACCGACCGCTGGCCCCGATCCCCCCGCCTGCGGCCCTTCCTGGCCTGGGTCAGTTTTTGCACCATGGAAGGGCGGTCGCCACAGTGTGCACCGGTGGCGTGGTTCCAGGAGACTGCCATTCCGGGCAGGACAGGAAGTTCCCGCGACCCCCAGGGTCCCGACGGCGTACCCCTCGGGTAGCCGACTCCCTCGTTCGTTCAAACCAGCCCCGGGGAATCAACCCAATCCTGGGGGGCTGACGGCTTTGGGGACCAAAAAAGCTGCCTCCTGTCGGGAGCCCTCCAGATTGCCAGGCGGGAGCCTCCTCGGCTTTGGCCTCCTCTGATCGCAGACTCTCTGCCTCCAGGCGTCAGCCGCCTCCGACACAGCCCTTTCCAGTCTATGGGATGGGATCTGAGCTCAGCTCAAACCCCTCGCTGCCCTTTCCTGGCCCAACGACCTTGGCAGAGCACAGAGCCTTCCGGACCTACGGATTAGTCACCTTCCCTGTGAAACCCGAGCTGATGCCCCGCCCCTCATGGGTCCGGAAGCTCAAATAGGATGATCCTTGTAAGGTGCTTAGCAGGGGCTTGGCGGAGCAAGACCGACTCCTGGCGGTCCCTCCCTTCTCGGAAGGGCCCATCTCACGTCCCCCCGCCCCCCTGTTAACTTTCATTGTGATTTTCTGTACAGCAGTTCATGCACATTTTGTTTCATGACATTGACTGCAATTCCCCACAATGTAACAGCTCTCTTCCCACTTCCTCCTGTGTCCTTCCCTATGCCTCCCTGCCCCCTAGCTGCCTCCCTGTGCGAACACTTCCCTTCTGTTCTCCCACGATTGAGCCTTCTAAGGAGTGGATCCGTCTGATGGGAATGTTCACCTTATATGCCTGTTGTTTGGCTGGAAGCCACACCTCGTCTCCTCCCTTGCCTTATTTTTCCCGTTGCCCTTATTGAAAGTCTGTCCTGTATTGGTTTTAAGCTACCTTGGCTGTTAGGCAAAAGTTCAGTGGTTTGAACCCACCAGTTGCTTCCTACCCACCAGTTGCTTCCCGGGAAAAAGGTGAGGTAGCCCATAAAGTGTGAGAGCCTTGGAAACTGTGAGGCAGTTCTGCTGTGTCCTCTAGGGGCGCTGTGGGTCGGAATGGACTCCAAGGCAGTGGGTGTGGTTTGGGCTTTGCCTCCATGTGATTGACAGCCTTGGAGACCCCGTGGTGCAGTTCCACTCTGTCCTCTAGGGGCGCTGTGAGTAGGAATGGACTCCAAGGCAGTGGGTGTGGTTTGGGCTTTGCGTCTATGAAGATTGGCAGCCTTGGAGACCCTGTGGACAATTCCACTCTGTCCTCTAGGGACGCTGTGGGTCAGAATCAACCTGACCGCAAACTATTTGGTTTGTTTCTTGGTTACTTATTGGTTTACTTGATGGCCACCAGCCCTCCCCTAGCCCTTGTCACCAGGACCAGGTTTGGCCCAGAGGAGGCTTAATGCATAATAGCTCATGAGAATCTTTTTAACTCCTGGTATTTACAGGTATTATCTCACCTTGAGACAGGCAGGGAATTGGGCTGGCCAGGTCAAACAGACCCCTGACTCAATATCCTTGAAATTTTAGCCTACTCGCAGCCCACCACATACTTCTGGCTGCTGGCACCCGAAAACTGATTAGTTGCCAAACCAGGTGCTTGGGTGAGATGAGAGGCCACCAATTAAAAGTCGCTAAAATGCTGATAAACCTCTGGATTGTTTTTTTGAGTCTCTCCTTAGGTGCCTACCAGGTGCAGACTTGCATGACCCACAACGTGACCTTCCATCAGAGGTTGGCTAGGACAAGAATCTCTCACTGGGGCTTGAACTTGGGTTCAGAGACATCACGCATGCGTCACTTGAACCTCAGAACCCTACCCATTTCATGAATAAAAATGATGCCTCTTTCCTGCCAAAGGCCCTTTATAAACCTCAGGAATCTCTGCTGGGGAGAGACCAGTGTAGGCTGGTGTGGGCGGGAGCCCCTCTCCCTCTCTCCCGCGCGAGCCCCTTCCCCTCCTCTGTCTCTTTAATAAGCCTTGGTTCCTGCGGGCGTTTTGCCTCTCCCGCTCAATTCTTTGTCAGGAGAAGGCAAGGAGCCCTGCTCAGGGTCGCAGGCTAACAAGCTGACCCTCACCAATCCATTATCTTTATCCCCATTTCATAGTTGGAGAAACTGAGGCCCAGAGAAGTTAAGTGATTTGCCCCACAGCTGAGAACCAATAAGGTTCTTTCATCCAGACTCTCTTTTTTAAAAAAATTTATAGTGATTTGGGTGAAAGTTTACAGAGCAAATTCATTTTCCATACAGCAGCTCACATACACTTTGTTTCATGACATTGACTGTAATTTCCCACAATGCAACAGCTCCCCTCCCACTTCCCTGTGTCCTTCCCTCCATGCACCCCTGTCCCTGAGCTGTCTCCCCACATACACAGCCCTTCTATTCTCCCATGGTTGATCTCTCCAAGGAGTGTATCTACCTCATGTAAATGTTCACCCCATATTCCTGTCTTTTGTTTGGTTGGAAGCCACAGGTGTGGATTCAATTCCAGACCTGAAGGGCAGCTAGGGGCCATAGTCTCAGGGGTTCCACCAGGCTCTATCAGACCAGCAAACCTGGTCCCCTGTTTTGTTTTTGTTTTTTTTTAATTTGAGATTTGTTCCACATTGTTCTCCCACTCTATCCAGGATCTACTACACAGATCCCCCTCTGAGTGGTTGACAGTGGCAGCTGGGCACCATCTAGTTCTTCTGGTCTCATGGTCGTATAGGCTGTGGATCACACGGTGTACCAGTCGCTTGCACTAATTGTTTCCATGAATCAATCTTTGGTTTTCTTCATTCTATTTTGCTCTGGACAAGGAGAGACCCATGGTTGCATCTAGATGGCTGCTTGCAAGCTTTTAAGATCCCAGTTGCTACTCGCCAAAGTAGGAGGTGGAACAATATTTTGTGTAGTATGTTATGCCAATTGAGCATGATGTCCCCTGGGACTATGGTCCTGAGCCCACAGGTCCAAGTATTCGTTCCTCCTGGGTGACCAAGAAGCGACTACAACCTTGTCCCTTGTCAGCTCTACTACATACTTAGAAATTCTTACAGAACGTACCAATACACTTGTAGAAACATTGTCTGCCAACCCTGTACATGGTCTTGAGTACACTCCCCCCTGCATAGAAATACCTAATAGTTCAGCCTGTCCACCCATCTATCCACCTGTATACCCATGTTTGCTTTCACTGACAACACAGTCCTGTATGTGCAAAAGCGTTCATCTTTGTTGTCTATACCTCCCATGTACCTCTCTGTGTCTTCCTCTTCCTCGATGCCACCGTGTTGATCACTCACATTTGGTACATTGCCCTTCTCTCACCGAAATCAATACTTGTCTCTACTTATCTAGCAGTGTGCTCTCCCCTCCCCTCCCCTCCCACCCCTGGTAACCAACAAAAAATTTCCTTCCATATATAAACCTTTCCTTGACTTTTTACAAGAATGAACTAATACAATATTTGTCCTTCTGTCATTGACTTATTCCACTCGGCATAATGTTCTCCAAGTTCATCCACGTTATACGGTGTTTTGCAGCTTCTACGTTTTTCTTTAGCATTGCATAGTATTCCATTGTGTGTATGTACCATAGTTTGGTTATCCATTCCTCAGCTGATGGACACCTAGGTCGTTTCCATCTTTTGGCTATTGTAAATAGTGCTGCGATGAACATGGGTGTGCATATGTCTGTTCTTGTCATGGCTCTCACTTTAGGATATATACCTAGTAATGGAATGGCTGGGTCAAATGGTATTTCTAATTCCAACTTTTGAAGGAATCACCATACTGCTTTCCGCGGTGGTTGTGGCATTTGACAGTCCCACCAGCAGTGTGTCACAGCCTCCAGACTCTCTTAATGCACGCTGCCTCCCCCCAGAACTGGCTGAAAGGCCGCGGACTGCAGGACTGCGGGCTCATCCCAGTGCCTGCACGCTCAAGGCCCTCTCCACGGATAGACCAGCACCGGGGATGGCCAGGCTGAGTGAAGCCCAATGCCCAGAGACTCTGGGCGGCCACAGCCCCCACATTTCAATTAGCATCTCTGGCAGCCACAGCCCCTGTGACTCAGGTTGCTCTCTCCATGGAGCCGCGAGGCTTGTCCCCAAGAGGCCGGGGGGCAGGCAGGCCCCTCTCCAGCTGCCATGTCCCTCTCCAGGAGTCCTGGGTGTGGGCCAACTGTCCATTCTTGCAAATCCAATCCTGTGATTTCATAACAGAGATAGATCTTTCAAAACTTGGAAGCATGCTGTCGGGGGACACAGCATCGCAGGTGGGAGTGTGGGCTGTCAGTGCTGGCTTGGGGCCCCAGTCCCGCTCTGCCACTTAGTAGCTGTGCGATACTGCTTCATGCCTGTAAGCCTCAGTTTCCACATTTCTCAAACGGGCTTAGTAAGAACACCCACTTCCTTGAGGGGTCTGGGCATTAAATGACACAGTACTTGAGGTGTTCAGTACAGGGCTAGCGCCCACTTAGAGAATTATTCATTATTTAACACTAACTCCTCATTTGGGTCACGTTTCCAAAAGAAGACTGCTGGAAGAGGGGGCCAGGAGCCCCAGCCACCCCAGGCCCAAGGGTCAGAGACACAGGACCACGTGTTCTGGTCCCAGACGGCCAGCTGGGCAGCGTCCAACCCCGAGTAGGCGCCCAGTCGCAGGAGCTTGTCTGAAAGTCCAGGACCGTGCCAGTGAGAGCCGCGGGGGCCCCCGTGTGTCCGGTCGCCGCAACAGCACCGCGGAGCTGCCTCCCCGCGTACCTGCTGCCTGGCCCGGGCTGCCCCTGGAGCCTGTCCTCTGGGGTCTTGCCTCCAAAGACAGGGATGCCGCTGAAACCCTGGGGCCACAGAGCGGGACTACGGTGGCTTAGGAAAGGCAAGGCAAGGACGCCCCCAGTGGTTACCCGACGAGGAAAGCGGGCACTGTGATGTGGGCTTCCCGGAAGCAGACAAGGCGCTTTCGCGTAGGTCCCGGGGGCGTGGTGTTTGCATACGGGGTCTGCGGTATTGTGCTCTGGAGCTTAGGCCCACTTCCGGATGCACACCCTGATTCACACTTGCATTAAGTTTTCATAAACTGACAGGTGCGTAGGGCGGGAGCATTCCTACAGGTCAGCTTGGATTGTGTGGGGACCTGGGGGTGCCTGGCGAGTGTCCCAGGGGCGGCCGGCGCCAGGATTGGGCTGAAGAGCTGCCCCGAGGGGCCCTGAGCGGGCGGCGAGGGCCTTCAGCTGTCGCCTTGAATTCACACCCTCGGAGGGGCTGCTGGTGTCAAGCAGCAGGGACATCTGTCTTTGTCGCCGGCTGTGTCATTGGAGGCAATGACCGCTCTGCAGCCTTGCACCTCCGACACCCCAGCTGTCGCCTTGCCCTTGCCCCCGGCGCTGGCCCCTCAAATTGCTTCTCTGTTTAGAGGCTGGGCCACATCCGCTGCAGGCTGGGCTCCCCTGGCCCTGAGCAGTCCCCATGCGCCCTCAACAGGCCCTGCCTCCCTCCGTGTGGCTGAGGGTGAGCTGAGGGGACAGCCATGCCTGGGGGGGTAATGGCGTCATAACAAGGGACCAGGGTGCCAACCTGGCCCTGCTCCTGCGTGCCCTGCAAGCTGACTGGCATTTCCCACAGGCCCACGCCAGCACCCCGCAGCCAGGCGGTGGCAGCAGGCACCAGTATTCCCTCTGGTGGTGGCCAAGTGGGCATCCAGCCTGTACCTCCTGCCTGACCCCTCCTGGTCTCCAGCCTCCTCCTGGGCCAAGCTTCCCTGGCACCCTGCAGGGTGAGCCGAGTGTGTGTGTACGCATCTGGGTCAGGGTGGGGGCCCCCAGCTATCCCTGGTCCGAAGCAGACACCTTGGGGCCCAGACTGTTGGGGGTGGGCAGGGAGGGCTAGGTGTCTGGGGTAACTGGGCCTGTTGCCGGCCCAGGAGAAGCCTGGAAGCTAGAGAGAAAGACACTGCAGACGCGGGTCCTGCAGACTGCCTGGGTTCAAATCCCAGCTCCACTGCCCATGCTCTGAGGCCGCGTCACCTCCTCTTTGTGCTGTCTGTACGTGGGAAGCAGAAGTGGCTCTTCCCAGTGGCTCTGACCTGGAGCCACCATTATTGTCGTCGTTTATTTATTTGTGATAATGTCTGTGCTTCTAGGCTTCTCTGGTCTTCAACAGGTTTAAACAGCAGAAATTTCTTCTCTCCAAGTTCTGAGGCTGGAAGTCTGAGATGCAGGTTTTGGCAGGGCCATCTCCCTCTGAAACCTCTATTGTTGTTGTGCGCCGTGGAGTCAGACTCATAGCGACCCCTCCTTGGGTTTCCGAGGTGGAATCACTATGGAAGAAGATCGCCCAGCCTTCCTTCCGAGGAGTGGCTGGTGGGTTTGAACCGCCAGCCTTCTGGTTAGCAGTCAAGTGCCTTAGGCATTATGCTACCAGAGCTCTTCTAGGATCCTTGTCTTTTCTAGCTTCTGGTAGCCTCTGGCCATCCTTGGCTTGTGATGCCTGATTCTATCCCTCCCTCCTTCTTCATATGGCCATGCCCCCTCTGTGTCTCTGTCCCTTCTGATAAGGACGCCAGTCATACTGTGAGTCATTGTAATTTGATTATATCTGTAAAGACCCAATTTCCAAATTATTGTCCTCCTTTAGAGAAGATTCCTGCCCAGGGTCACCAGCCACCTCTGGGTGGTGGCCGAGAGGGCAACTGAGCCACTCGGAGCCCAGCTCCTGGCCTGCCAACTAGGTCACCCAGCTGCCCTCCATGGGGCCAGGGACCAGTGCCTGCTGCCTTGGGCAGGGCAGGTGGCCTGGCAGGAGAGCCCTCCCTGGGGAGTGTGAATGGACTGTCCAGGCTGCGCTGGCGCTCACTGGGTGGTTGGGGCCAGAGGTCACCTCTGGGTCCCTCTCAGTAGCCAGTGGCAGGTCCAGCCTCCAGGTCTCAGTGGGCACAGTTGTGTGCCCAGGTAGGAGGTGGGCACCTGGTGGTCGGCCCTGAGCCGGGCTGAGGGGCCTTGTGCAAAGGTGGGTCTGTCGGGAGTGGGGAGGTGGGCACCCCAGGCATGGGTGTGTGTGAACGTGTGTGGAGAGGGCGCACAGGGCGTGGATGGGGGGCAGCAAAGGGAGACGTGCAGGGCCCTTTAGTACTGGGGGTGAGTGGGATGTGCTGGGGGAGCCTGCAGTGTCCTGGCCGCTGGGCCTGGCCCCACAGGTGTGGTGGGCTCACAGGCTGCCCCCTGCCCGCCTGGCCCCCTCCCTGCCGCAGCCTCTGTACAGGCCCCCACCCTGCCTGGCGGCCTGGTTTGGCAGGCTGGATCCCCAGCCAGAGGGGCTGGGGGGGGGCTGGCTGGCAGGGGAACAGGCCAGCAGACAGACAGGGTGTGGGGCCTCTGGACTGGAGTCCAGGGCAGGGGGGCTGAGTCACTGCCTCCCCCACCCGGCTCAGGGGGGTCCCCAGGCTCAAGGAGGTGGCAGCTGGGGTCCAGACCCCCCCCCTCACTCCCCCAGACCTGCCTGTCCTGTCAGCCCTTCCTCGCCCCCCCCTCAGGCTGGTCCCCCACCCCCACCGCACCCCAGGAATGGAGGGGCTCCCCCAGCCCCCAGGGAACCCCCCTTAGCCAGCCCCTGCAGCCGTGTCTTACCCCAGCCCGAGGACACCCCCCGACTCTGTGCCCTGAGTTAGAGGTGGTGCTCTTGAGGCAAAATGAATGAAGCCGTTATGAGAGGCTGAGGCAGGTGACCGTCTCTGGGTGTCACCCACCCCATGGAAGGCAGAGGGTATGGCTTAGGGTTGGAGGCTCCCCACAACTCTGCAAAGCCAAGCCCCAGTTGGAGACAGGCCCGTTTCCTGCGAGGCAGGCACACGTTGTAAGGATTAGCTGCGATCATTGTCTGGCCCTGACGTGGCCTGTCACACAGGGCTGAATGCTAGCACTCTGTAACACACACTCGGTGGCGCCTGCCCCTTAACTCTTTCTCTCATTTCTGGCTCCCCTCCAGCCCTGCCCCCCTTTCTGTGGCTGGCCCTGGCTCCGTCGTCCCCAGCTGGGTCTGGGCTCGGCCTGGGGTGCCACCTCCCCTCACCAGCTGCTGGGGGACACGCAGGCCTTCCAGGCCTGGCTCCCGGGCCAAGGTGCTGATGGCAGGGGAGCCCTGGGGGCCGGGCGGGGGCTGTCCTGGCTGTCAGCACCCGTGATGGATGAGGTGTGGGGTGGGGAAGGCCAGGGCTGGACCCCTGTCCAAAGCAGGGCGGCCACCCGGGGTCTGCAGACCGAGCCTCTGCCACTCAGTTGTGGGGGGCAGGGGAGGCCTGCGCAAGGGCCCCACCCACAGGGCTGTTTAAAAGGACTGAGGGTGCTGGTCCCTCCCAGCCACCCCTGCACCATGGGCACCCTGAGCCTTCCTGCCGCCCTGCTTCTGCTCTGCCTGACGTCTGAGACCCTGCAAGGCGGTGCGGCAGGGGGCCTGGGCAGAGAGAGCTGGGTGCTGGGGTCTAGGTGGAGGGTGGGTGCCGCAGGGAGTGGAGGCTAGGGCGAGTGGGGGGCCGGGGTAAGTGCCCTCAGTCTCCGGGGGAGGTCTCTGGTCCTGAACAGCAGCCCCCTTCTTCTCCCAGGGTTGCCCCTGCAGTCTCCCGGCCTGGGGAAAGGTAAGTGCCTTCTGGGTCCTGGGTTCAGGGAAGGGGCCTGCCTCTCCCGCTGGTGGCTCCAGGCTTGCCAGACCTCTGTCCAATAGTGGGGCGCTCTCTCCAGACAGCCCCAGATGTTCCCCAGCTCTGGACTCTAGAAGTGGGGTGCGTGAGAGTACGGGGTCCCTCCCTCACCCCCAGGTTGTGTGTGGGGCCATCAGGGCTCCCTGAGGAAGGTGACACCGTGGGCCGGGAGAGGTCAGGGCTGAGCGTCATGGAGGGTCTTTACTGCAGGTGGGAGGTGGGGGTCCTCCTGAGATCAAGCTGCAACAGAGGAAAATTAGGGGTGAGGGGACAGGAAGGTGGGAGCTTGAGTATGGAGGAGGAGGTGGAAACACTCCTGAGGAAGAGGCAGAAGCAGGGGGTGCCCCCCAGGCCCTAAGAGGCCAGCTCAGACACCATGTGCCCAGGAACCCCAGGCTCAGCTGCCCCTGCCTTCAGGCTGTCATCCCATTACTGCCCCTCCGCCTCCGGGAACCAGCAGAGAAACGAGGCTCAGAGGGGCGGACACTCCACTCTGCAGAGGGACAGCCTTCAGATTCAACTCTTTGTTCACCACTGAGTTGCCCCCCTTTTCCCGTCCCCACAGGTTTGGGGACCCCAGATGTCTACAGAGCAGGTAAACTGGGTGAGGGGGTGGGCAGGGTGAGGGCAGCTCTGTGCCCCTAAACAACAGGGTGCCCTCCTGCCCCTCTAGGCTCACTTCCTCCTCCCCCACAGGCTACGGTGTGCCTAGTGGTCTGGGAACAGGTAAGGAGGGGTGCACATGGATGGGGTAGTCTGGGGGGTAGGGACTGCCCGTGGCGCTCCCTAGCAGGTGGGATTAGGGGGCTGGAGGACACAGGACAGCAGTAGGGAGGGTGGCAGGAGGGAGACAGCCGTCTTAGAAGCACGTGGGGGCCTTCTGCGCCCGCGCTGGAGAACAGTGCCCCCCTCCGCAGGTGGGGGTGTCACCTGTCACCACTTCCTAGCAGGCTTCCTGCACCCCCATCTTCCAGACAGTGGTCTGCTGCCCATGTCACCTGTCCTGGCCTCACTGCCCCCCAAAAAACTTTTCCCTATCCAGCTGGGTCTAGTCCCCACTGAGGCTAACTCCAGGGCTTCGGGCCTGGCTGGGGGGTGGGGAGGGAAAAGAAGGCATGAAGGAAAGTGGGGTGCAAAGGCCGCCCCCCCATGGTAGACTCAACACTATTGGGTTGACTTGAGCTGAACTCCCCACAGGCCTTGCAGCTCAGCATGGGGTTTGGGGGAGAGCCTGTCGGAGGGATCCAGGGCCCTTCACCTGCACTGTCTCTCCCCCAGGCTTCGCAGGGGGCATGAAACCTCAGAAGCCTGGTGAGTTGGGCCCCAGAACTCCTCCTGTTTTATTTCCCTCTCTGCCTCCCATGTTCTCTCACACGCCTCACCTCCATCTGTCCCCCAGGATTCGGCAATGGGCAGCGGCTGAGAATGCAGCCAGGCAAGAGTGGTGGGTGGGGTCTGGGAGTGTCCTGAGTGGCCTCTGCCCCCTGTCTTCAGGGCCCCAAGGACAAGAGTGGTGAATGGCTGGAGGTGGGGTGAGGGAGCAAGAAGCCTTCAGATTTTCTGGTTTAGCCCAAGAAAGGGCCCAAGGATCCTGCACCCCCACCTCAGCTGAGACCCAAACCCTACCAGTTCACCTCTCCCTTTCCCCACAGGTCCCCCAGCTCAGAATGGCTTCGGAGCAGGTACAGGTGGGGCCAGGGTGGGCGTAGAGGGCTGGGAACCAGGATGCTCAGAGCAGCCTTGGAGTGGGGGCTCTGAGACCTTCTCCTGCTCCGTGTCTTTTTCAGGCATCGGCGAGGGCATGAAACCCCAAAAGCCAGGTGAGCAGCCTCACCCTGACCTGTCCCCCCATCTCTGTGTCCTGTCCCCCCACGTAGCACTCTCACTCTAACATGCCATGTCTTCCCAGGGTTCGGGAACGGCTTGGGAGCTGGTGCCTTCCCAGGTGCCCCTGTGAAGCCAGGTAAGGCCCTGGGAGGAAGAACAAAGGCAGTGCACCTGCCTGGGCTTGGTGGGGGATGGGGCTGGGTCGCACGAACAGAACAGACGGTGACTCAGTGGGGAGCGGCCATGGGACCTCGGACATCTGGTTTGGGTCTTGGAGGGAAGGGAAAGGTAGCCCTGCTTCATCTCCACCTTGGCTGGGCCGACCCCTCGGCCCCCAGCTGAGAATGACTATGGATCCCCTCCCCGCCACATCTCCCTCCCCAGGCTTTGGAGGGGGTGTGAAGCCCCAGAAGCCAGGTGAGTCCTGCCCCATGAAGCAGGAGGGGAGCACGTGGGTGGGGAGCACGTGGGTGGGGAGCGTGGCGAGCACATGGGTTCCAGGAGGAAGTCCAGGGCTCAGCTTCCCTGGGTCCCTCCTCAGGCCTGGGCGGGGCCGGTCAGAAGCCAGATGAGGAACCTTCCCTGGACGGGCCTGCCCTGTCCCGGCCCATTTCCATCCGGGCCTCCTTAGCCCACATCCCCTGAACCTGAACTGCCCAACTTGTGGCTTACGGCCCCTTCTCTGTCTCCCCAGGATTTGGGAGCAGGAGTAGTCTGGGAGCTGGGGCTTTTCCAGGGCACGCCCTGGGGGTGGGGGTGGGACAGGGCAGGGGCTGCGAGGAAGGGTGAAGGGCGCACAGGGTCCCGACTCCCATTCTTAGGGGAGGGGGCTGGTGGGGGTCAATGCGGACATCTCTCTCCCCAGGCCTGGGATGGGGGATGAAACCTCCGAAGATAGGTGAGTGAGGGCCCGCCCCCTTGCTGGCTCCTCCCTCCTTGTCGGCGTCAGCCACTGTCAGTCTTCTATTTCCCGGAGACTGGTCCCCTCATTGGTCT
The DNA here is from genome assembly GCF_000298275.1 of Orycteropus afer afer. Lineage (NCBI taxonomy): Eukaryota > Metazoa > Chordata > Mammalia > Tubulidentata > Orycteropodidae > Orycteropus > Orycteropus afer. The sequence continues at coordinate 1,582,362 of NW_006921648.1, forward strand.
GCTGTGGTCCTGGGTCTGGGGAGGGGCTTCCACAGAGCACCTGGGCCTGCTCACTGAGGAGACATCTGTTGTGGGAGTTCACGGGGGTTGGGGTGGGAAGGCCAACACCTGCCTGTCAGCTTCTGCACCTCTCTCCCACAGAGGCTGAACCTCAGAAAGGCCCCGGACCAGGTACTGAGGGTGGGAGGGAGCTGGGGCATACCCTTGGGTTCAGGGCAACCAGGGGTGATGTGCTCCAGCCTCCCTCACCTGCTCCTTCTTGTTCTCAGGCATCGGAGTGGGTGTGAAACCGCAGAAGCCAGGTGAGCTCAGGCCTGTCCCTTTGTCCCTGTCCCCCTTGACGACCTGGCCTCACCTTACTCCCTCCTGCTCTGCTCTCCAGGATTTGGCAATGGGAACGGGCTTGGAGCCAGGCCCTTCCCCGGAGTCGGAGCCCAGCCAGGTAAAGGCACCTTGAACAGATGAGGCTGTGAGGGGTGGAGGTAGGGGGCGCTAGAGGTCAGGAGGGAGGGCAAAGCATTGATTTCTAAGGGGCTGGGCGGGGTCACAAGGGGATCAGCCTCTCTGGTCTCTCCCCAGGCTTGGGAGAGGGTGTGAAACCCCAGAAGCCAGGTGAGTGGGGACCCTGCCCTACCCCTATCTGCTCCAACCCTGCACCTCCACCCTGGTCCACCCCAAAGCCCCAGCTTTTCTTCTCCAGGCCACGGTGGTGGTGACAGGAACGGCCTGGGGCCCAGCCCGGTGAGGGCTGCTGGGCAGGGGTCCCCACCCTGGTTCCTACCACAGGGGGCTCTTTGGGGTTCATTCATTCAACTGGTGTCCCCTGAGCAGCTGCCCTGAGGCAGACCTTGCTGGGCACCGCGGACATCAAGCTGGTCACGCTCCACTGTGTCCTGGCATCACTGGGCCCGGCCCCCAAGCCCAGACCAACTGTGTCCTCACAGGCGAGAGTTAAGACCACAAGGAAATAAAGGAGAGATGGCAGTGAGGGGCGGAGCCTATGGGTGGGGCAGAGCTTATGACTGGGGCAGAGCCTATGGCTCGGGCGGAGCCTACAGCTAGGGGCGGAGCCTGGGTATTCTAAGAGCCAGTGGAACTTACCCTTGGGGCTTTGGGGTTTTAAGCAGAGTGTGCAATGTCTTGTTTGTAAGTGAAACATTTTGAAGGCAGCCGGGGCAGGGAGAAATGGCCAGACCAGATTCTAGAGCTATTATTAGGAAGAAAGCCCCATGCGTAGCCCTGGTCGCTGAGCACTGGGCTGCTAACCCAAAGGTTGCCAGTTCCAACCCACCAGTGACTCCACAGAGAAAAGACCTAGTGACCTGCTCCCATAAAGGTTCCAGCCAAGAACACCCTACGGGGCAGGTCTGTTCAGTCACATGGGGTCGCTATGCCTCAGAGCTGCCTGGACTCCACGCTCAGGACATCTGATGAACAGGGAAGAGAAAGCGCCGTGGAGGGACAGGGCGCGCTGGTGGTGCGGTGGGTAAAGCACTCGGCTGCGAACCGAAAAGTGACGATTGGAACCCACCAGCTACTCTGTAAGGGAAAAACGAGGCAGTCTGCTTTCGTAAAGATGGACAGCCTAAGAAACCCTGTGGGGCAGTCCTACCCTGTCCGAAAGGGTCACTAGGAGTCGGGGCTCAATGGCAGTCCGTGTTTTGGTTTGAATCTTCCCATGTCTCTCTTAAAACAGGCCCTGCAGTTCCAAATGGCTTTGGACCAGGTAGGGACAGGATGAGGGTGAAGGTTGGGAGCCCAAAGCCAGAGTTTCTGGGGGGGGGGGCCCAGAGATGAGGGGCTCCGCACGTGGGCTCTAATTCCAGGGTCAGAGGAGGGGCCCAGCGGATGCCTGGACAGTCTCCCCTTCTCTTTCTCAGGCCTCGGAGGGGGGATGGAGCTGCAGAAGCCAGGTGAGTCCTGGTCCTCTGGTCGCCGACACTTGGTTTCTCTTGGCTCATCCGTTCAGCAAGCATCCATGGACCACACCTACTGGCCTGCCCTGTGCTGGAGTTAGGGCCCCCAGCCCCAGGACTGTGGGGTGGGCAGGCTGCTGGGAGCTCACCCCAGTGGGTGTGGTTATGAGAGAAGGGAACACCCAGGAGTTGACTTCCTGGATGCTTGGCATGTTGTGGGGGGTGACCTCCAACAAGGGGGGACCCAGGCATCTGGATATGGCATCCAGACGCTCCAGGGAGAAACCTGGCCCCAAGAGGGAGGTTGGGGACCCCTCATGGAAGGTGGGGGTGGGGCAGATGGAGAAGGAAAGACACAGGGAGAGCCTGGAGGTGGCCCTTTCCAAGGGTTAAGCAGAGAAAGGGACCCAAGGGGGGGCCTGGGAGGGGCTGAGAGGAGGCGCTGAGGCAGGAAGTGAGGTCATCAGAGCCAGTGGGGGAGGGGTGCAGAGGTCCCAGGAGGATGTCAGGTCTGGGGACCTGGTGGCAGGAGATGCTGGGATGGCTCCCTCAGTACAGGGTTTGCCAGACCGCTGCCACCAAAGAGAGAGGTCGGTGGGGGGCAGGGGGCACCCCAGCGTCTTCCCAGAATCCTTGTCCTCAGCAAACACACAGTGGGCGTGCTCGGCGCTCTCTCACACTCTGTCCCCCACAACTGGGTGGGGCGGGGGCAGTTAGAGCTGGGGGGGGCCAGGCCTGGGGGGAGAGACAGCCCTGAGCTCCCAGCCAGGCTGGTCCCTAGAACCCCTTTCTCTCCTTCCTCCAGGGCCTGCAGCTCAGAATGGCTACGGACCAGGTAGGGGTGGGGCCAGGATTCTGGGAGACCCTGAGGTGGGGGCCCCTGGGGTCCCTCACCTGCTCTAAGTGCATTGGCTGGGTCTATGCTGAGGATCAACACCAGCTCTCTCAATGCAGGGTGTCTGGGGTCCGGTGGGGAGAAAAGGGGAGGGGAGAAGGGGAGGGGAGAAGGGGAGGGGAGGCCCACCCCGGCCCCGCCCTGGCCTCCTCCCCTCAGCCTCTTCCCACACTGGGCCCCCAATCACCCTTCCCCCATTTCTCCCTACAGGCCCTGTAGCTCAAAATGGCTACGGACCAGGTAGGGGTGGGGCTGGGATTCTGGGAGGCCCTGAGATGGGGGCCCCTGGGGTCCCTCACTTCTCCTTCTCTCCCCCAGGCCTTGGAGGGGGCGGGAAACCCCAGAAGCCAGGTGAGCCCAGCCCTGCCTCTCTCTGCCCCCCCAAGCCCTGAGCACCCTCCCCTCACTCATACCCCCACCCTATCTGTCCCCCAGGATTCGGGAATGGACAGGGGCTGCGAGCCCAGCCAGGTGAGTGGGCCAGGGCCAGGCCTGGGGTCTGGGTGGGGGTGGGTGAGAGGTCACCCGGGGTGTCTCAAAGGGTGGGATTGGTGATGACTGGGGGGCTAGGTAGGGGGCCTCCAAGATTCCTGGTTTCTGGGTTGGTCCCAGAGTGGGGAACCTTCACCCCACCTCATCCAGGGTCCCAAATCTCCTGCTTACTCCTTTTCCCCACAGGCCTCCCAGCTCAGAATGGCTATGGAGCAGGTACTGAGGGGTTGGGGCAGGATTTTGGGGCTCTGGGGTGGCTCTGAGGTGCCTCACCTGCTCCCCATCTCCCCCAGACTTTGGAGGGGCTGGGAAGCCGCAGAAGCCAGGTGAGTCCTACCCTAGCCTGCCTCTCTCTGCCTCCTCTGAGGTCCAAGCTCCTCTCCTCACCCCACCTCCACCTGTCCCCCCAGGATTCGGGAATGGGTTGGGAAGGCAGCCAGGTGGGGGTGATGGCGTCTGGGGTTGCCACCTGGGGCATCCTCTCCCTGCCCCCCTCCTTGGCCTCGGAGGGGCAGGATTGGGGAATGATTGACAGGGCAGACTCTAGGCTTCCTGGTTTCTAGGCTCAGTGTGAAATGGGGGGATTCACCTTCACCTCCACCAGACCCCAAATACCCCCTCCTCATCCTTCCCCCTCTCCACCGGCCCCCCCAGAAAGGCTACAGAGCTGTAGGAGCAGGGTTGGTGGGACTGGGGAGGCCTTGGGAAGGGTGGCTGGGTCGCTCACCTGCTCCCTGCCTCCCCTGCAGGCTTTGCAGGGGCTGGGAAGCCCTACAAGCCAGGTGAGTCCTGCCCTGTCCCTCTGTGTGTCCACCCCCGTGAAGGTCCCCCCTCAGCATCTCCCCTGAGGCTCCCCATCTCTCCCTAGGATACAGCCCTGGACTGGGAGGCCGCGCCTTTCCTGGGGCAGGGGCCCAACTAGGTGAGGACACCTGGGGTGAGAGCCTGGGTTTCTTGGAGGGAGGGGCGGGGCAGCCAGC
>NW_006921648.1:1587433-1595131 GCF_000298275.1 Orycteropus afer afer
CCCCAGGCCTTGGAGGGGGCGGGAAACCCCAGAAGCCAGGTGAGCCCAGCCCTGCCTCTCTCTGCCCCCCCAAGCCCTGAGCACCCTCCCCTCACTCATACCCCCACCCTATCTGTCCCCCAGGATTCGGGAATGGACAGGGGCTGGGAGCCCAGCCAGGTGAGTGGGCCAGGGCCAGGCCTGCGGTCTGGGTGGGGGTGGGTGGGGGGTCACCCAGGGGGTCTCAAAGGATGGGATTGGAGACGACTGGGGGGCTAGGTAGGGGGCCTCCAAGATTCCTGGTTTCTGGGTTGGTCCCAGAGTGGGGACCTTCACCCCACCTCATCCAGGGTCCCAAATCTCCTGCTTACTCCTTTTCCTCACAGGCCTCCCAGCTCAGAATGGCTATGGAGCAGGTACTGAGGGGTTGGGAGGGGCTGGGGGCTGGGGGGGAAGGTGGGTGCTCAGCCCAGATCCTGGTGGACTCCTGCCTGAGAGAGGGTGGAATTGGAGGTAGAGGCAGGTTCAGAGCCCTCTAGGATTTCCAGGTTTGATGATGCAGTGCTTAAAGCATTCAGCTGCTAACCAAAAGGACTGCGGTTCAAACCCACCAGCCGCTTGGCAAGAGAAATACCTGGGGATCTGCTGCCCTGAAGATGACAGCCTTGGAGACCCCGTGGGGGCGGTTCCACTCTGTCCTGTAGGGGCGCTGTGGGGCAGAATCAACTGCACTGCAGTGGGTGTGGTTTGGGCTTTTCTTCCATGTGATTGACAGCCTTGCAGACGCTGTGGGCGGTTCCACTCTGTCCTCTAGGGGCGCTGGGGGTCAGAATGGACTCCAGGCAGTGGGTGTGGTTTGGGCTTTGCTTCTGTGAAGATTGACAGCCTTGCAGATGCTGTGGGCAGTTCCACTCTGTCCTCTAGGGGCGCTGTGGGTCAGAATGGACTCCAGGCTGTGGGTATGGTTTGGGCTTTGCTTCTGTGAAGATTGACAGCCTTGGAGACCCTGGGGGCAGTTCCACTCCATCCTCTAGGGACGCTGTGAGTCAGAATGGAGTCCATGGCAGTGGGAGTGGTTTGGGCTTTTATTCCATGAAGATTGACAGCCTAGGAAACCCTGTGGGGATTTCACTCTGTCCTATGGGGTCACAGGGTCGTTCTGAGTCAGAACCAAATCAACTCAGCCACAACTTTTTTGTTGTTTATTTTGGTTTAGTCCCTCTCACAGGCCTGGGAGGAGGTGTGAAGCCTCAGAAGCCAGGTGAATGAGTGGGCGGCCCCTGGCCCTGCCCCTCCCCGGCCTCTCCTTCAGGAACACCCCCACCCCCACCACACCTCCCACCCCCATCTCCTCCTCACAGCCCAGCTTCCCCCTGCAGGATATGGGGATGGCAGTAGGCGGGCAGCCCAGCCAGCTGAGGCCGCTGAGAGCAGGCTGGGGGCCCCGGAGGGAGGGGAGGATGTTGGTGGAAAGGCCTGGGGGGGCACCAGCAGGTACCACACCAGGCAGCCCTGGACCCTACCCGTGGCTGGCCACGGCTCCCCAGAGCAGGTCGGCATTTTGGCCAGTGTCCCGTTTGGGTGCTGTCTGCCCAGAACAAGCTGCGATGGGACGGCAGCCTGAGGAGTTGGCCTGGGCTCACTCCCCACTCCCTTCTTCCCCCATCTCAGGTCCCTGCAACGGGGGTGTCCCCCCACTGCTCCTCCCCGGGCCTCCCACTCCAGGGGTCCCTTTGGAGAAAGGGGGCGGCTGGGGCCGGAAGTCCAAGCCCCCCACCCTGGTGCAGAATGGCAAGTTCCCAGGTCAGCAGGGGGTGGGGAGGCCTGGGGGTCCCCCCTCCGGGGAGGTGCATAGGAGGGGCTGGGCCTGGGTAAGCTGCTTGAAAGCCCCTGTCCCCTTGCTGCAGCTGAGACAGAGGCTCAGAGAGGACACAGGCTTGTTACACTGCAAGGCAGCTGAGGATAAGCATGAATTCTGGCCCCGGGACCCACATGACCCCATAAGGCAGCTCCTCCCCCACCCTCACCCCATACACACACCCTGGGCTCACTCCTGCTCCCGGCTTTCCCCCAGCACCAACCCCAGCCATCCAGTGGCCACTGAAACCTCAGAAAGCAGGTACGAGTCTCTCCCCCTGACCCCACACCCCCGGCAGCTGCCCCTCACTGGGTCCAGCCCCGTCTCCACACTAGATCACTGACACCCCTCTATCTCTCCTACTCCCCAGGCTGCCTCAGCTGTTCAGGCACCAGAGTGGCAGGAAGTCCCTCCCTGAGTCTATCCTCAGTCTCTCTTGCTGGTTTCTAGATTAATTTCTCCTGGTTCCATCCCCTGTGCATAGGGAAGTCCCTTCTCCCTCAGAGTCCTTAAGGTCCGTCCTTGGCCCCTAAGGAGTCAGGGAGCGTCTCGTGCCTCCCCACTGACCTCCATACTCCTCACAGGGTATCAGCCTCCAAACGGCTTTGGACCTGGAGCTGAACCGGGTGAGGAGACTCTTTCCTTCTCTTCCCTGTGCCGGGTGGGGGTGGGATGGTTGCTGGTGGCAGTTCAGGGACAGGCATATGGGAGGCAAACGTCACAACCGTCTCTCTCTCTGACCCCCAGGCTTTGGTGGTGGCCTCGAGCCACAGAAAGTTGGTGAGCCTCCCAGGCCCACATCTCCCTCATCATGTCCCTGTCTCTGTTCCTGTCTTGCTCTGTGGCCTCCTCCTTCCTTACTCACTAGGCCCTGGGCCATAATAGTGGCCAGAACCAGGTGTGATGCTGTCTTAGGTGAGGGTAGAGTGGCAGACTGAGGCCAGGTAGAAAGGAAAAGGCAGGTGAGGAAGGAGGGAGGCAGGGAAGGCTTCCTGGAGGAGGTGACCCCCGAAGGTGGCACAGGGGCTCATAGGTTGAGGGTCGGGAAGGGAGAGTACTCCAAGCAGACGGGACAGCCTCTGGGAGAGGCCTCTAGGTCAGTCTGTCTGTCTTCCTTTCTCTGATTTGGTCACCCTGACCCTCCCCAGCCCTGGGCCCTGCCCAGTCCGTCTTAATTTCTCTCCTGCAGGTTTCAGTTACAGGAATGGGGGTCTGGGAGCTGAGGTCTTCCCTGAGGCTCACCCACAACCAGGTAGCTGGTGGGGCTAGGGCAGCAGTGGGGACAGTGGGCTCAGGGACCAGCCTCTGTCCCTCACATTCTTTCTCTTCCTGCAGGGTTCCCTGGGGCCAATGGCTTTGGGAACGGTGAGTCTGACTAGGGGTCAAAGGGCAAGGGGTGGGGAGAGGACTCCCCCCGGGGCTGAGCAGGGATAACTCTGCTTCCTGGCAGGGTATGGGGAGGAAGTCCTTGAGCGCCCCGAAGCGGCAGACCCAGTCCCTGAAGGAGATGGTAAGAACTAAGTGGTCAGGGAGCAGGTGGACGTGGCAGGGACTGAGGGGGGACTTGGGGGCATCCCACACATCCAGCTCCAGTGGGCACGGTGGACCATGCTGACTCTCTTGCTGCAGATGAGGCTGAGGCCCTTCAGGGCCCTCCCTGGCCCTCCCTCCAGCCCTGGGGGGCTGCCTCCAAGCTTGGATATGCAGCGGGAGCCGGAACCACCTATCCAGGGGTGGGGAGCCAGCCAGGTAAAGGGGTGTGATGGCCAGAAAGGTGGAGGTGGGCCAGAGCACATGGGGCAGGGGAGAGAGGCCAGCAGAGTGAGCCAGGACGCCGACTGAGATGGGAACGTGCCGGGGACAGGGGCCACCACAGACTCCAGGCCACTGCCTCCCTCCTCTCCCCCCGGGCCCCACGGGCAGCTGAGGCCAGAGCTGGGCCCAGGCCCCTTGGTGAGAAGTCTTCCAGGGCCTGTGGTGGACTGGGGGTGGGCGAGGGGAGCATCTGAAGGCCTCTGATGACTCGAGTGTCCCCAGTGTCTGTCTGTACCTTAGGGGGGCCAGAGGGGAAGAGAGACAGCAACGGGCTGCTGGGAAATGGCTATGGAGGTGAGGGGGAGCCCTTGCCCCTGGGAGGGGTGTCAGGCTCGGAGACCAGAGGAGGGAGGGGGTGCAGGCCCTGGGAGGTAAGAAACCTTTCTGCATCCCTGACCCCCTCTTGTCCTGCCCTGCCTTGTCCCAGGTCCCTGTCCTTTTGGGAAGTGCTGAGCACAGAACTTCCACTGCCCATCCTGAGGGGCTCTGCGTCCGATCCTAGACCACCTGCGTCAGAGCAAGGCCAGACCCCAGGCTTGGCCATGGTGCTGCCTGGCCTGAGGTCACCTCGGGCTGGAAGTATTAATAAAGGCACTGTCCTTCCTTGTCATCTCTGTGTGCTGTGGGGGGAGTCAGCTGGCTGGGGGGTGGGGAGGGCAGTGAGGCTTACACCTTCCAAGCCCACTCATTCATTCATTCATTCAACAAACACTAATGTGGGCGCATGCCAGACTCCTTGCTGGGGATCAGAGAGACTGACACCAAAACAGATTGGACGCCTGCACTGAGGAGCAGTGGGGACGGCCCTGCCGGGGGTGGGGGACTTGGGCATGGCGACAGCACTTGGTAATGAGTGTTTTAATTAGTAATCCAACTACTCAAGTTATGAGACCAACTAACAATCTCATTTTTCCTAAGTCTTTCCACTTACTTCCGGATGTTATTGTGTTAATTCATCACATAATTTGGATATAAAACTCACTCTCACATTCTTGGATGAATATCCCGGTTTGATCTGGGCATTTAGATAAACTTGACAGACCAGATTCCCCCTTAGTACTTAACACGCCATACAAACCCAATTAACTGCATGCAATTGGACATTTCCAACAATTACAGTTAATGGACCTGATTTGGCTCACCAAGCAGCTGTGCGCATCTCACATCTTCCTAACCACTTGAGGCTCTTGGAAATGCATGAACCAAACAGATTACTAGCCTCCTTCAAACATCTTAGAAAGTCCCATTCAAAGGAGCTCTGGTGGTGTAGTGCCTAAGGCATCTGACTGCTAACCAGAAGGTTGGCAGTTCAGACCCACCAGCCACTCCGTGGAAGGAAGACTAGGCAATCTACTTCTGTAAAGATTTGCTGCCTCAGAAACCCAAAGGGGGTCACTGTGAGTCCTCATTGACTCGATGGCAGTGACTTTTGTTGTTTGATTCAGTCCTGTACAAAGGATCCCCCGTGGCATGAGGGTTAGGCCCTCAGCTGCTAACCGAAAGGTCAGTGGTTCGAACCCACCAAGCAGCTCCAGGGGTGAAAGACCTGGGACCTGCTTTTATGAAGATGACAGCCAAGGAAACCCTAGGGCAGTTCTGTGTCACGTGGATTTCTACGGGTCGAAATGACTCAGTGGCACCTAACAACAGCACGAGTGAGTCCTGGACCAGCCTGAAAACTGCTGGACTGCTTCAGTTCTTCTAGTGGTTACAAACCTCCTCACCCTGTGCGTGGGAAAAGGCGCTCTGGTGGCATGGTGCTACTCCAGCCACTCCACAGAAGGAAGATGGGGCAATCTACCTCCGTCAAGATTTACCACCTCAGAAACCCAAAGGGGGTTGCTATGAGTTGGAATCGACCAGATGGCAGCGAGTTGGGTTTTGAGTAAGTGGGAGGCAAATAGAGAATTACCAATTTCAACCGAATCAAGTCTGTTAGCTTTGTGATTTTTCCTGCAAACCACGTGCCCACACATAATGCACAGAGATGATGACGTTAAGTAAAACAGTTCTGCCACAGTGCGTCCACGCATGTACCACGTGCGTCTCGTGACGTTTCCAGGAGTGAATTTCCACCTTATTCACCCATCCTCCTAAATTGCAGGGAAATCACATTGTTCTGTTCAGTGTCTTCAGTCTCCTGCTTCTTGTTGTCAGGTACCAGCGAGTCAGTCTGACTCAGTCACCCTGTATACAACAGAACGAAACACTGCCCAGTCCAATCTCCTGCTTACGTGGATAAAAACAGTCTGAAAACGTGACTTTTGTAGGTCTTAGTGTATTCACACTCTTTGGTTTCAACAGTGTCCCATCCTTTCAGTAATAAAAAAATCAATACCTACCTTAAGTGAAGTTTCCATGGGATCAGAAACAAAAGTTAAAATAAGAAATTGGCGGCTCGTAGGCACGCAGTGGCTCAGAGGAGGAAAGACCTGGCACTCTGCTTCTGTAAAGATTTCAGTCAAGAAAACCCTGCCGACCAGTTCCACTCTGTAACACAAGGGCGCGCTGAGTCACACTCAGGGCAATGGGTTTTGGTAAATATTGAATTCTACCCGACTTCCTGTGGCTACTTCATTGGCTCCTTTCGAGAATCATTAGACTTTTGCTTTTCCACAGAATTACTGATTTTCTTATTCAAGTCACCTCATCTTTCTGTGCCCCAGCTGTGGGATCAAGCACATGCCAAAGTTTTTCCCTTTAGCGGAGTGTAAACAGTATTAGAGACCAATATCTGGGCCCAGCAGCCATGGAGCAGACAGGCTGGTGAGTGCTGTGGGTGACACCCGCTAGACATCTAGAAATCTGGTTCTAATTATTCTCATAAAGGCCACTCTATTCCAATTTTAAATAGATTGCCCACTTTCTCCTTTTTTTTTTTTCTGGCTCCCCTGACATTTACAACCGCTCTGGTGGCATAGTGGATAGGCAGTTGGCTACTAACCAGAAGGTCAGTGGTTCAAACCCACCAGTTGCTCTGGGAAGGAATATGAGGCAATCTACTTCCATAAAGATTTACAGCCTCTGAAACCTAATGGGGGTCTCTGTGAGTTGGAAGCCATCCCACTGCAGTGAGTTTGTTTTTGGGTTTTTCTTAGCAAGAGGAACATAAAGGCTACCTAATGTCACCAAACTTTGTGACATCGTTTTAACTTTTCTACGATGACCAAAAGAGCCCTGGTGGCGCAGTAGTTAAGCGCTCGGATGCTAACCGAAAGGTCAGTGGTTGGAACACACCAACTATCTTGTGGCAGTCTGCTTCCCTAAAGATTTCAGGGTGGGAAACTCCACGGGGCACTTCCACTCTATCTCTTAGGGTAACTGTTGTTATTTGCCGTGGGTTTCCGAGGCAGTATCACTACGGAAGTAGATTGCCCAACTTTCCTTACAAGGAGTTGCTGGGGGGTTTGAACTGCCCGCCAGCCTTCTGGTTAGCAGTCAAGTGCCTTAGGCACTATGCTACCAGAGCTCCCTTAGCGTAACTATGAGTCGGAATTGACTCGTTGCCAATAGGTTTGATGATAACCGAATGGAAGTTGGTCTAGACCTTGGTCCATCACCCAGGAGCATCGCTGTGGTCAAACTACCCAAAAAGCACAGAGCCCCACATGCTCTCCTCATTGACTACCGCAGGGGAGGTGGGCGGGGCGAACGCGGGCATTGCGGCCGTCCCACCAGGTGGGGGCGCCCACCGAGCGTGAGGAGCGCCTGATTGCGGGGATGGTACCAAAGAGCGAATGAGTGAGTGGGTGGGTGGGTGGGTGAGTGAGTGAGTGTGTTTGTCCGTCTGTCGGCCGCTCCGCGGGACACCTTGAATGCCTGGCAGCTGGACAGGGCGGGTTAAAGAGTGCCGCTGCTCCTGATTGGCAGTCCAGGGCAGCTCGTGCCGGCAGGCGGGAGCGACGCGTTGGCAACAGGCGCACCGCCTCCTAATTGGCTGGTGACAGCGGCGGGCAGCTCCGATTGGCTGGGCGGGCTCGCGACACCCAGCCCGGCGCCTAGGAGGCGTCAGGCCGCCAGGAGGGACCCTGGAGCGGCGGCAGCGA
>NW_006921648.1:1595671-1607232 GCF_000298275.1 Orycteropus afer afer
TCCAGCCTGCAGGTGCCGCCCGCGCCCCGCCAGCCCTGGCCGCTGCCGGCCTTCCCGCCGCCGCACTTCTTCCTGTTGCGCCGCCCTGCTGACGGCCGGATCCTCGCTGCAGACCGGTGAGTAGCAGCCCTCTGCGGACACCTGGGGACGCAGGCCCCGGGCAACTGGGAGGCGTGGCTTCCCGGAAAGGGGCGGGGCCTTCGGAAGAGGAGCAGCCAGGCCCTTCTGAGAACTCACTGAAGAGCGGGGTCTTGCCTTTCCCCCAAGGGCCCCCACAGGCCTCCTGATGGCTTATTTGCGACTGGAACTCATCCTGGGTGCTGCCAAGGGGTACTGGCTGGGGGTCAGGGGGATGAACGCAATGGAAAGTCTAGAATCCTTGAACGCCCCATTTTCCATCTGAAATAAAGGGGTTGGGTGGCTGCCACTTCAGTTTGTGCGGCCAGGACAGCCACAGCGATGACACAGACCGTCGATACCGGGCTGGGGCAGGAGGGTCACCCCCAAAGCTGTGACTCACCCCCATGGGACAGCAGCACCCCCCCCTCGTGAGCCTGAGAGGAAACTCCTGTCTTCCCTATCTTGACCTGCTCCCCACCCCCACCACTTTCTCCACAGGGTGTACCACTGGGAATAAAGTTCCCTTTGTTCCTTGGGTGGCCCGCGCTCAAGTCAGTCACCAGGCGGACATCTGATCTCAATGGTTGTTCTGCGGCCGCCCAGGCTTGGTATCAGGATGCCTGGCCCAGCCACGCTGGGTGCCGACTTTGACCTCAAGGGACCTCTGAGAGTGCACGACTCACCCCAAGAGGGGCAGTGGAGCAGTGACCTGGCGCTGTCCTGACCACAGAAACTCTCAGCCCCAGAAATCAGGGTTGTCAGCGGGCCCTGCTCCCCCTGAGGGCTCTAGGGAAAGACCCTGTCTTGCTTCTTCCTGCAGCACCTGGTGGCTCCAGGAGTTCCTTGGCTAGTGGCTCCAAAAAGAAAAACCAAACTCACTGCCATGGAGTCAGTTCCGACTCATAGCAACCCCTTCCTGGGTTTGCGGTGGTATCACTGCAAGAAGTAGATTGCCCAGTCTTCCAAGGAGTGGCTGGTGGCTGCCCACTGTCATGTTTATTACCTCTGCCCTCACATGCTGTTCTCCCTTGAGTGTCTGTCTGAAATCTCTGCCTTTCTCTGATAAGGACACCTGTGACTGGCTTTAGGGCTCACCCTAAATGCAAGGTGATCTTTGCATATCCTTATCTTAATTCTGTTTGCAAGCACCTTTCTTCCCAGTTAAGTCACAGTTGCAGGCTAGTGAGTTAGGACTTGGACATATCTTTTGGTGGACCACTGTTCACGCCACTGCAGCCATTGTCCTTTCACCTGTGAGGCCGCCTTCTCGAGACTTCCTGGGGTGTAGGTTCCTCTCTCAGTGGCAGAGTCCGGGGTGCCCTTGGAGCCCTGGAACAGAAGTTGAGGGTGCTGGTGCAGAATGATGGCCAAGTGGGTCCCCATTTCTGTTGGCTCGTCCCCCCCTCAGTTTACCTATGTAGCCCTCCTCCCCTCTCAGCTAAGAACCAGACAGTAACCGGAAAGATAATCATGAATGCAGGAGAGATAATCATGAATGTATGTAAAGCAGACAGTGTTGGGCCCTGGGTGGAAGCTGACTGTTACCACTGATAAGGAAGTTGTTACCCTGATCCAGTCTGTCCAGCTGGAGTTCACAGGTCAAATCAAAATACCCTTTACAAAAAAAAAAAAACACCTCACTGCCATGGAGTAGGAGCCTACTCATAGAAACCCCTCCTTGGGTTTCCAAGGTGGTATCTCTACAGAAATAGATTGCCCAATGTTCCTTCTGAGAAGTGGCTGTTGTTGTCATTTGCCATCGAGTCGACCCCCACTCATAGCGACCCCTCCTTGAGTTTCCCAGGCAGTATCACTACGGAAGTAGGATTGCCCAACCTTCCTTCCGAGGAGTGCCTGGTGGGTTTAACCGCCAGCCTTCTGATTTGAATTGCCAGCCTTCTAGTTTGCAGTCACATGCTTTAGGCACTGCACCACCAACCAAACCAAACCAAACCCAACTGCCCTAGCGTCATATTCTCATATGCGACTCATAGTGACCCCTCCTTGGGTTTCCGAGGCAGTATCACTACAGACAGTATCACTACAGAAGTAGGTTGCCCAACCTTCCTTCCAAGGAGTGGGTGGTGGGTTTGAACTGCCAGCCTTCTGGATAGCAGTCAAATGCCTTAGGCACTACACCACCAGAGCTCCTGAAATACCCTGTAGGGATCCCCAAAGTGTGTGTGTGTGTATTGTGGGGTGTTCACCGGCCAGGAAAGAGTTCGGAGTGCCTGGGGGTGGGCAAGGAAAGGTTTTATTCCACTTTCCAGCTCGCAGACACCTGGGTTTTGGGTACTTTCTACTCGCCCAGCACGACCCTAAGACTGGGGTTCCGGCACGCTGTCCCCACTACAGGACGAGGACCCGGCTTTCTGCAGCTGAGACAGACACGCAGCGAACCGGGCGCGGGCGGGTTCCAGTGTAATTAGATCCAGATGCGGTTCTCTGCGGAGCCTCCCGGAGGTTGACGGGAGGAAGGGCTGGCTCGGAGGAATGGGGCCTGGATGCAGGTGGGACGTGTGGGAGGCGCGGGAAGGGGCCTGGCCTGGAAGTCAGGGTCTGGTTTGCAGTGGGGCGCGTCCTTAGCTCTCGGAGCCTTGACTTTCCCATCTGTAAAATGGGGACCCGTGAGAATTACTACCCGAGCCCCAAGGCTTCACCTGCACCTTCTGGTGTGGGAGCGGGGGGACCTGCGTTCCGTCCGGCTTCCCTCCCGCGCTTCGGTTGTGCGCTGGGGCTGCAGCCCCCCACTATCCCTGGCGCCACCAATAGTTGCCTTTGTCTTCGGCCGCACTTCCTTCGAGCAGCGACAGAGACAATGGGATTGGGGCTCACCAACTCCCCCCCTCCCCCACCCGGCCCAGCTCTGGTTTCTGAGGCGGGCCCGAGCCTCCCGCCCCCCGCCCCCGTCGACCCGGGCGGACAGCAACTGGCTGGGCTTTGTCTCTGGGGAAGGGGCAGGTGGAGGGCGTGGTCCCACAGGCCCGGCCTCAGTTTCCTGCCCTCGGAGGAGGGCCCCTCCCCCAAGCCTTTCGGGGTGGGGATGGCAGTCCTAAGTGTTAAAGTGCCTTTGAGATGGTAACGACGGGAGGAGGGGCCACCCCACCACATCAATGGCATTTGAGCCCGTCCCGGCCCCCGCTTTAACCCCTCGGCTCCCAGGACCCACTTGCAACAATGTGCAGCGACAGGCCTGGTAGGGGACCTCCGGCCTGGGCTGATTTTTTTTTCTCCTGCTTGCTCTCTTCTGTCTGTCGGTGGGGGGCTGAGGACTGAAGACCCGGGTGCCCCTGCCGACGTGTACTAAATCCCGCCCCTTGCTGCTGGGGGTGGGGGCAGCGCCCCCGACCCCCGTCTTCCGGCCTCTCCCGGCTCCCGTGTTTACTCTCCCCTTGGCTGCCTGGGCCTTGCAAGGCGGCGCTTAGTCTTACCAGAGAGGGGGAAACTTGGGGGGGAGGGTGCTGCTCCACCGGGGGCCTTGGGGTTCAGTCCGGTGGGGATGGGCCTTGGGGGTGTCCTTATTCTGAGCCCCCACCTTCACATGGCTGGCCAGTTCCTGACAGGATGGGGGTTCTTGGCTTGAATGTGAGGGTGTTGGGTCCAAAGGTGGGATCTGAAAGTGGGGGGACAGTGCTTACCTGTGTGTGTGGCATCCACCTGAGACGTTATATCTATCTGGTCCGTCAGTCAGGCACAGCCTGTCGGGTGACCAGCTGCCCTGGGCCCAGCAGTCAGGACCTGTAGGACCAAGGCTGGGAACGGCCAAGGCAAATTCAGACAAGTTGGTTACCTTAGGCCCAGGCAAGAGGGGGGCTCTGTGCTGGAGGCATGGAGAAGCCCTTGGGGAGGCTGAGGGTGGGTCTGCGGGCCCCTCGTTGGCACTCCTTGACACCTGCCCAAACCTGTGTGGCTGGATTCCTGGCTCCTGGGAAGGCCGTGGAGGGAGCCCCTGGACGGGGCCGCCTCTATTGGCCGTCTCATAATTACCCCCACCCCTGAAATCCGAGGCTCCAGGGACTAGAGTTTCTGGACAGACCTGCCCAGGCTCCTGGCACCCACCCCGGCCGGGCAGGCACCTGGGGGCTCCAGCTGCTTTTCCCAAAGGAAAGGCGTGGGGCTGCCCCTTGAATCAGAGGCCCCGAGGGGCAGAGGAAAGCCCTCCAAACCGACTTGCCAGACCAGCTTTCGGCACCTGCCTCAGCTTCCCCATTTTAGAGGGGGGAAAGTTCGCAGACTTTATGGGGACGCAGTCCCCTTTGTGAATCTGGGAGAAGCCATGAACCGCACCTAAAACTCCTAACCCCTTCCCAGAAGCAATGTACCCACCCCTGGGTTTGGAATCTTTTGGGGGGCCTCAGTGGCACCGGCCGCTCGGGGACCAGGTTCCCAGCACTGCCAGGCCTGCCAGGTGGCCCAGGCCTCCCGGAGTGGTGTGGAGGTGAGCTGTCTCCCAGAGGACGCCCCCTGTGCCCTCGGGGAATCCTCCCACCACTCAGAAGAGTGAATGCAAGGCCATCTCTTTGTCCCCTCCCTCCCCATGTTAACACCAAACCGAACTTACTGCCATCAAGTTGATTCAGGCTCGTACCGACCCCCATTGGGTTCCCAAGGCTGTAAATCTTCGCGGAAGCAGATTGCCCCATCTTCCTTCCGAGCGGCTGGTGGGTTTGAACCGCTGCCCTTCTGGTTGGCAGCCATAAGCCTTATCCACTGCACTACCAGACCCTTCCTTCCCATATTATCATATAATAATAATACGTAGAGACTCAGCACGGGGGAGGGGGGTGGCTTGAGAGAGTTTATGAACCAGCCGCCAAAGTGACACGCACACGTGTTCGTGGGGGTAGATTCTGAGGGTCCCATGAGGTTTCTTATAAAGGGTCTTTGGCCCAAGGAGCATAAAGACCAGTGCCCTACGCCCTGACCCCGAGGGGCGGGGCAGGATGTAAGCTTGGTGTGATGACTGCAGCCCACAGTCGGGGGCCATCTCTGGCCCCTGGGGGTCTTCTGGAGGGGAGGTCTCGCCCGCAGACTGGGGCGGGGCTCAGAGGTGTTTGGAGTCACCCTGGACCTCACCCCCTTGCCTTCCCCCGTGATGTCTCGGCCTGAGTGGCCTGACTGCTGGCCTTCACTTCCTGCCCAGAGCCAGCTGGGTCCTGGGGCTGCATCCCCCCCGGGCTCCTCCCTCCGCCTCTCGCATCCACACTTCCACACAGGCTCTTTATTCCCGGCCCCCAGGGACCTGGAGAGTCGGCCTAGCCCCCTGGCTTCAGCAGTGGGGGCGGGGAGGGCACACCTGAGCTGAGGTAGCAGTGCCTGGGGGGGGGTAGTTTCTAGGCCGTTGCCTGGGCGACACCACTTGAGCTGGGCGCCCAGCACCTGTTGCCTGGGAAACGGGGCGGGCGGGGCCCCTCCCTCAGGAGCCGCCAGGGCCACTGGGCTGAGACTGGGACAGATCAGATTCCGGAGACTCAATGGGGACAAGGCGGGGGTGTGCGACACTGGGGGGCTGTTTGGACCATGAAACGAGGGGGGAGCGTGAAAATGGCAGGGAGGGGCGGCTGGGGAGGAGGCAGGCCCCTCTCCCCCCAGCTCAGTTATTTTTGTCCCCGCCACATTGCTGAATCCTCAGCCTGCCCTGAGTTTCCCTACCTCTCTGTTCCCAGGGTTATTGCACACACGAAATTCCAGGCACCGAGTTCCCCACACTGGTCCCGAAGCCCTGTGCGCCACCTGCCCCGGCACCCCTGGCTCCACCTCCTCCCCGTGCATGGTTCCCCAATCGGAGCCTCCTTGCTCCTTCCCTGTGTCAGCCTTAAAACCCCGCCTGCCAGCGGGAGCGGCAGAGTCCCCCAGGTGGCACCCGGCGGAGGGTACGGCTGAACGCTGGTGCCTGCAAGGGCCAGGAGGCAGCACAGGTGGGTCGGGGTCTGTGCGTGCTTGGTGGGACATCAAGGCAGCGTTGGCGAGGCCGGGCGCCTGATGGGCAACGGCCCCTTGTGGGGACACAAACTGCAGGACCGAGCAGAACCAAGGTTGATTGGTGTTCAGCGAGGGTCTGACGCACCTGCAAGACAGGCCTAGGTGGAGGCCACCACTGACCGCTTCCTCCTCCTGCTTGTGACCGAAAGCCCCAACCTGGCACAGCGTCACTCCTGAGTCAACCAGACCGCCCCGGCTTGAGAAGACCCAACTGAGGGGACACATGGCTTCAACCGGCCTTGAATTGTTGGGCATGACTCTGGCCGTGCTGGGCTGGCTGGGGACCCTGGTGTCCTGCGCCCTGCCCATGTGGAAGGTGACCGCCTTCATCGGCAACAGCATCGTGGTGGCCCAGGTGGTGTGGGAGGGGCTGTGGATGTCGTGCGTGGTGCAGAGCACCGGGCAGATGCAGTGCAAGGTGTACGACTCGATGCTGGCGCTGCCCCAGGACCTGCAGGCCGCCCGCGCCCTCTGCATCGTCGCCCTCCTGCTGGCCCTGCTCGGCCTGCTGGTGGCCATCACGGGCGCTCAGTGCACCACGTGTGTGGAGGACGAGGGCGCCAAGGCCCGCATCATGCTCACGGCGGGGGCCGTCCTCCTGCTCTCGGGGGTCCTGGTGCTCATCCCCGTCTGCTGGACCGCCCACACCGTCATCCAGGACTTCTACAACCCCCTGGTGGCAGAGGCGCTCAAGCGGGAGCTGGGGGCCTCGCTCTACCTGGGCTGGGCAGCGGCCGCCCTGCTCATGCTGGGTGGGGGGCTTCTGTGCTACACATGCCCCCCGCCCCAGGTCGACCGGCCCCGCGGACCCAGGATGGGCTACTCCATCCCCTCCCGCTCTGGTACGTCCGGGCTGGACAAGAGGGACTACGTATGAAGCTCTGGGCATCACCCACCCTGCCAGCTTCCGACGGTCGCCCACCAGGGGCCTTCAACCCTGACATTGTCTGAAAGCCTTGCTCCACCGCCTGTCCCCAACCCCTCCACTTCCCAGAAGACTGGCTGAGCCCAGACACCCCTCAGCGGTGTTCCCACCTCATTGCCCACCATCCCTACAAGGGTTTGGCCGGAACTTATGGGGTGGGTGAGCCTGGCCTGCGTCTGGCTCCCCACAAGTTCAAGTTTGGTTCCAGTCTTCTCTCCAGGACAGGCCGACTCCCCTTTCTCTCGGGCTCCACCCTCCCCACTTTGGCTCCCAGACAGGTTCTCGTGATCTCTCTGCCTTGGAGAGCTCTGCTCTCACCAGCAGCCAAGAGGCCCAGGCCTGGCCTTCAGGGAACAGGTCCTGCTCAGTTGTCTTTCCCTCCTTGGGCGGCCCAGCCCTGTCACCTCACCCAACATCCTTGCCTGTGAGTCAGGAATAAAGAGTATTTGTTACTTGCTGGGTTGCTCGGATCTGTGTGTGAACCAGCCTCAGGTGGGGGACCTCCCCCAGATCATGTAGACCTGCGGGGGTGGGGGCGGTCTGGGCCAGGGAGGGCACAAGGGGTACAAAGGGGGGAGGGAGTGTGAGTACCCATCGCCTCCCCAAGTGACACCAGGCCTGTTTACAAAGCACACTTTATTCAGTTAAAACCCAGGCAGAACTGTACAGGGACCTGGAGGTGAGGTCTGGTCTACACCAAGGCTGTAGTGGGGAGGGAGTGATAACAGGGTGAGGTCTGCAGGCTTGGGGGTGGGTTTTCTTTCTGTGACTTCCCCTCTGATCTTCTCAAAGAGCCCCCCTCGGGGGTCCAGAGGCCTGACGGGAGGGGCATCTTGCAGGTCCAGGAAGGCCCTCCCAGCAGCACTGGGGGTGGTGGCATTGGCTGGAGGTGGCTTCTCATGGGGACAGGCCATCTTGTTGACAGGAAGCAGTCCTCTCCCCACTCTGCAGCCGGGGCTGGGGGGGTTGGTGGTGGGCGATCCTGGGAAACTGCAGGTCACCATCGCTGGCTCCGCCCTATGCAAAGGTGACACAGAAAGCCGGCAGCGGCGGCAGCAGCAGCAGAGACCTGGGGTGGGTCTCCTTGACCCAGTGGGTTCAGAAAAATGCCCAGAAGAAAGAACACAGCAGAAAGCAAACGTGAAAGCTTAAAAGCCACCCCCAGAGCTGCCGAACAGCACTGCCTGTGGGTTGAATCCAGCTCCAGGGGGAGGGCTCCGTGGTCAGGGACCTGCCACCTCTGCACCCCTCGTCAGACGTAATTCTTAGTGGGGTACTCAGAGGACCCCTGACCATGAGGGGCAGACGCGGAGTAGCGGGCCATGTAATGGCTGGAGCTGCGGGACCCCCCAGAGGGGCACGTGCAGCACAGCAGCCCCCCACCCAGGAACAGAAGGCCCGAGGCGGCCCAGCCCAGGTAGAGGGAGGCCCCCAGCTCCCGCTTTTGGGCCTCAGCCACCAGGGGGTTGTAGAAGTCCCGGATGATGGTGTTGGCTGTCCAGCAGACAGGGATCAGGGTCAGGACCCCCGAGATGATGAAGATGATCCCAGAGGTGAGCACAAGGCGAGCCTTGAAGTCCTTGTCCTCCACGCAGGTGGTGCACTTGGCCCCGGCGAGGTAGACCAGCAGGCCGAGCAGGGCCAGCAGGAGGGCGACGATGCAGAGGGCGCGGGCGGCCTGCAGGTCCTGGGGCAGCGCCAGCATCGAGTCGTACACCTTGCACTGCATCTGCCCGGTGCTCTGCACCACGCACGACATCCACAGCCCCTCCCAGGTCACCTGGGCCACCATGATGCTGCTGCCGATGAAGGCGGTCACCTTCCACATGGGCAGGGCGCAGGACACCAGGGCGTTCACCCAGCCCAGTATTGTCAGGACAACCCCCAGGAGCTGCAGAGCAGTGGAGGCCATGGCGCGGTCCGGGAGCTTGGGGGGCGGAAGCAGGGCAGCACTGAGTCCATGTTGTCCCCGCTAACCCCACGCGGAGGGCCCTGCCCACCACCCAGGATGTTCCAGAACACAGACCCTGGGAGTCGGCAAAGTGGGCCCCTAGTACCTCAGCATCTCTTTCTCCCTAGGTTGTTAGGCACAGCTGCTAGCTTACAACACTCAGCCAGAGAACTAGTCCTCGCTGCCTTTCAATGCAAATCAAAGCAACCCCGGGAGGTGAAACATCGCAGGCCAGCCAAGGGACGAGGAGAGCGCCCTCTGCAGGGCTTTCTGAGAACACAGCCATGAGCTTCAGGCTTCGAGCTGGCAGCGTGAACACCAAGACTGGTGTCCAAACCCCTGGTTACCCGTGGGGGCCTCAGGACCGTGTCTTCCCTGAGCCTGGCCTTCCCCAGCTCTCCCTCCTGGGCCTAGAGGTCACCCAGGCACCCAGTTCCAGCCAGCCAACCCAGAAAAATGAAACAAACAAAAAACCCCACAGAACACCCCCACACCAACCAAACTCCCTGCTGTGGAGTCAGCGACCCCTCCTTGGGTTTCCCAGGCAGTATCTATCTCCAGGGAAGTAGCTACCCAGTCTTCCTTCTGAGGAGTGGCCTTCTGGTTAGCAGTTAAATGCCATAGGCACTAAGCCACCAGAGCCGAACCCCACTAATTCTCCTTCCCCAAGGCCACCCTTGATTCCTGCGTCCTGCCCTTCTGCAGACAGGGCCCCCAAGGTTGTGGCCATTTTCTTGGGCATTCTTCTCCTGAAAACGGTTGGTCTCAGGACACAAGCTCCTAAAGGAAGCTCAAAGTCTTCCCACCCTCACGCCCCAGTCTTCAGCTTCGCAGGCGACCAGGACCGTCCATCCCAACCCGGGGAGGTCACCTCCGTTCCGGTTTAGGGCTCAACCTTGCTTCTAAACTCCGTGTGGCCTGAGGGCAGGCTCCAAACTCGCTTCCCCCTGCACGCCCCGCCCCAGCCCCAGGTTAGGACCGGACCGCGCCAGCCAAGCCATCCTACCGCGGGCCCAGCCCGTTCCACCTCCTCCGGGTTCGTCCCGTCCTGCGCGCCCCGGCCCGCGCTCGGCCCCGAAGGAGGGTGCCCAGGCTGGGGACTGAGAGCCCCAGGGCAGGGGCCGCTCCCGCAGGTGAGGAGGAGGGGGACTCCCGCCCCCGAGAGGCCCAGCAGGTGGGGGAGGGGCGCCGGGGTTTCGGTGCCTTTGTCCCGGGGGAGGGGGAGGGGTGTTTAACCCTTCCGGAGCCGCGGGAGGACCCAACCTGCTCGGCAGCTTCGGCGCAGCCCTCCGCCCAGGGTCTCGCTGCAAGGAGCGCTGTGCAGGTTGTGCACACACACCCCCACCCCCGCCACCACGACCCCTGCACCCGGGCCCCTGGATGCATCCCCCCCACCGCCACCTCCCACTTAGGCCCCGGCTCACCTGCGAAGGAGAACAGAGATTCGTGGGAGGCGGCCGACTGTGCGATGGGGTGGAGGCTGGGGGGTCTTAAAGCGGCCGTGACGTCACTTGCCCTCCGCCCCCGGGGAGGGGCAGAGACCCCGGCCCCGAGGGCTTCGGACGCACGAATCCCAGACTCGTCAGAGAGGGGCGCTCGAGACGGGGCGCTGCCTGCAGCCCCCGGGGGCCGGGGCCCGGGCTGCTGACCTCCGGCTGGCGGTGGATGAGGGCCAGGGCGTGGAGCGAACGGGGCTGCGGTCTAGGTTCCGCCACTTCCTAAGGCTGTGGCGTCGGCGGTGCACCCAGGCTTCCCGAGCCTCGGTTTCCTCTACAACGTGGAAAACACAGGCCTGCATTTTAATTAAGCAGCTCTGGTGACCTGGTGGCTAAGCATTTGGCTGCTAACCAGAAGGTCAGCGGTTCAAACCCAGCAGCCGCTCCGTAAAGGACGGTGGGGCAATCTGCTTTTCCCTAAATTTTTTTTTTTTTATTTCAGTTTTGTGATTTGGGTGAAAGTTTACAGAGCAAATTCACTTTCCATACAGCAGTTCACATACACTTTGTCTCATGACATTGACAATTTACCCCAATGCAACAGCTCCCCTCCTGCTTCCTCCCCATAGTTACCTCTTCCCTGTGTCCATCCCTCCATGCACCCCTGCCTCCTGAGCTGTCTCCCTGTGCATAAGCACCCCTTCTTTCTCCCATGATTGTTCTCTCCAAGGAGTGTATCTACCTCAGGTACATGTTCAACTCATATACACGTCTTGTTTGCCTGGAAGCCACAGGTGTGGGTTCAATTCCAGACCTGAAGGGCAGCTTACTTCCCTAAAGATTTACAACCTTGGAAACACAACGGGGATCGCTATGAGTCTGAATCTACTTGATGGCAGCGAGTTTCGGTTTCATTTCTTGTTTGCATGGAAATGCCTAAACGCGTCCTCAGGTGCGGTGGCGCGCACGCGGTAAGCCCGTGCACGTTAGCAGTCATTTCTGTTGTGTGGTTATTGCTAAGCCCCGCGGCACTGAAGTCGCCACCGTCTGTGCACTGAGCTGTTGGGTGGGTCTGACGCCCCTCACCCCGGGCCTGAGCTCCGAGAGGGCCGGCTCTGGTCCGGGTCGCGCGCCGCGCGGCGGGCGC
>NW_006921648.1:1607412-1626514 GCF_000298275.1 Orycteropus afer afer
GGAGCAGACGGCGGCGGCCGCGGATCGCGCGCACCATGGCTCGGGGCCCGCTGCGTCCGCCGTTGCGCCTCCTGGTGCTGGGGTTCGGGCTGGCGCTGCTGCGCGCGGCGATCGGAGAGCGGGCGGCAGGTAACGCGCGGCCGAGCCGGCGGGAAGGTGTGGGGCCGGGAGGGCCTGGGGCTGGGCAGCGGGGTGCCGAGTCTGGGGCTTGGGAAAACTGGGCAGCATCGAGGAGACCGGGCGGACGTGGGGATCCGGGCCAGGCTGTCTCCAGGCATCGCGTTTCCTGACTCGGGGACATCCATCCGGCTCCGAGCGCCATCCGCAGCCTGGGCCTCAGTTTCTCCTCCTGTCCCCTTGGGGGGCGCCTTCCTGAAAGTCAGGGCTCGCGGAAGCGAGAGGAAAATGTGTGGGCAGGCTGTCTCGTCCGCTAAAGGGTCACGCCCCCAGCCTGGTCAGTATAGGGTCTACCCACCCCCGGTGGCCGGAGATGGGGGATGTCGGTAAGTTTGGGGGTCGTTGCCCCCTATGCCATGTGGGGTACCCCCTTCCGTCCGGTGACTTCAGTGCCCAGCTATGCGGGGGGAGGGGCTGGGATCGGGCCCGGTGCCCGGGAGTGAGTCACCCGCCAGCGGCGGGGGGAGGTAGATGGTGGGGGGCCTGGCCCCCCCAGAGGCTCGCGCCGCTTCCCCCGTCCCGCAGCCTTGTCCCGGTCGGACCGTGCGGTCACCTGCGAGGAATGCGGGGGAGGGCGCCGGTGACTCACGTCATTCGAGCCGGCCGACCCTGACCTCAGCCCCCAGAATAGCCGAGCCCCGCCCCAGCCTCTGACCCGCGGCCCCCTCCCCAGGCGCCGCCCCCTGTTCCCGGGGCACCTCCTGGAGCTCCGACCTGGACAAGTGCATGGACTGCGCGTCGTGCCCGGCGCGGCCGCACAGCGACTTCTGCCTGGGCTGTGAGTGGGGCCGGGGGCCGGCTGGGGAGACCCTGGGCCGGGAGTGGGCATTTCATCAGGGACACAACTAATCCGAAAGAGGCGGGAGTGTGTGGGGGGGCTGTGATCAGAAGGGGGGGGGCGGCTTGAGGCCCAGATCTTGGGGGCGAGGCTGGTCTGGAGGGGGAGGAGGTCTGACTTCATATCCCCACCCCCAGGCGCTACGGCCCCTCCGGCTCCCTTCGGGCTGCTGTGGCCCATCCTGGGGGGCACCCTGAGTCTAGCCCTGGTGCTAGGATTACTGTCTGGCTTCCTGGTCTGGAGACGATGCCGCAGGAGAGAGAAATTTACCAGTGAGTGTGCCCCAACCTGCCCGCTCAGGTTCACGCCTGTGTCCACTTCTCACCAGGACCCCTCTTATCTTGCAGCCCCCATCGAGGAGACAGGCGGGGAGGGCTGCCCCGGCGTGGCCCTGATCCAATGACAGTGAGCGCCCCCTGCCAGCCTGGGCTCCTCCTCATTCATTCATTCTGGAGCCAGCCCCTGCCTTCCAGACACAGCCTGTGCCGGGCTCAGCCAACCACGGGGAGGGCGGGCAGGCGGGTGGGAGTCAATCACCTCCGAGGCCTGAGGTTTTGGGGAGCCTTCCAAGGTGTCTGATTGCCCGTCTGCCTCCAGGACATGAGAGGATGTCCATTCGCTCCCACATGACCACTGACACAGGAACTGCAGCATTTGCACAAGGGGGGGGGGTCTCCCCGCCATGCCTCCGGTGGCCAGACACAACACTAGGCCCTACCCACTCAGATGTACTGAACTTCTGCCCTGGGGTCTCAGCCCTGGTGGGGTTACAGACCTGCTCTGAACACTAGGGGCTGGCCCTCTAGGCAGGGGGGGCCGCCTCCAGGACACTGCCTCCACCAGCCCCCAGAGTGGGGGAGATATTTATTTTGGGGAAAAAGTTTGAGAGGGAGGAAGAATTTATTAATAAAAGAGTTTAACTTTAAATGGCTTGGAGAGTGAACGGTCCCAGCCTGGCTTCCCCGGCGGGAGGGCGGGAGGGAGTGAGTCACCAGCCGCGGGGGCGGGGGCGGGGTTGTGACTCACACATTCTCTATGCCTGAGCCCAGCCTGCCAGGGCCTGGCCGGGTCCTGACCGTTTTCCAGGGAAAGTCTTGAGGGAGAAGCCCCACATCCGGTGCCCCAGCTCTCCCTTTGGGCCCCACGTTCCAAACCAAGTCTTCACTTAGGAGCAGTCTCTATTCAGTGATTCTGGGTGCCCCTTCTGCCCTCCCAGCTAAGGCTCTGCCCTTGGTGTCTTTGGTCAGGGAAGGTCCTGGTACCCAGAAGCCTGGTCTGGTGGAGAAAAAGCAGGGCAGCTGGTCCCTTTGTGGGGTGCTGGTCTCCCCTGTGAAGGCAGGTGGGTGGGGCACTGCCCACCGGCACTCACAACTCCATTGTGTCTCCAGCTGGGGTAACAGGGTCGTGGGGGGTGGGGGTGTCTCCCAGCCGCAGCAGCCGGAGAGCCTCGGGGATCAGATTCCCAGGGTAGCGCCAAAGCAGCAGCTTAGAGCAAGGGCTCCTAGAAGGGGAAATGATATTCAGGACAGGGGAGGGGGGGCTGGCCTGGCAGAGCCACTCCCCAAACCAGATCCAGGACGGCACCCTCCAAGGGGCCAAGATGGGAGAAAGCCCAGGGGACGGCTGGGAGCTAAACATAGCAGGATGAGGCAGGGCCTGGAGGCTGGGCTCAGGACCAGCGTGATCCTCCAGGAAGCTGTGCCTACCTGAGTGGGGGCAGGGCTGGGGGGGAGGCCCTGGGGGGGCTGCAGTAGGGGTGGTCGTTGTGCAAGCTGAGCCGAGAGAAGTGGCTGGCCATGTTCTCCTCGGACAGGAACTGCTTGCGCAGGGGCTCCCTGGGGAGAGAGGACACAGGCTGGCAGGGATGTGGAGAGAGCAGGCAACCCGATGGGGCTCAGAGGGTCTACTCGGGAGTCCCTCCCTGCCCCCAGACTCACTGCTCCTCCTCCAGGCGCCGCTTGGTGCTCATGGGCACAGCTCGGAGAGGGGGGCTGGGAAGAGACAAGAGCCAGGTGCACCCCACCCTACTGGCCCCATGCCCAGGATCTACCGGCCTGAGCCTGCAGCCTCAGCCAGAGCCCCCATCCGTGTCTTAGCCAATACCCAAGGCACCTCCCCTCTCCGGAGCAATCCAGCAACCTACCTCGACAGTCCTGAACCCCCAGCCCCATCCCAGTCTCAGCTCACGCCCAAGCCCCCATCAGCTCACCTACTGCCTGGCAGCCTACAGAACAGCCCTGAGCCCCCCCCCCCCCCCGGCCAGGCCCACCTCGGAGCCCCACACGCACCTCGCGTCCAAGCTCCGAGGCAGCCCTGAGGCAGCCCGGGAGTCGCGCTGGGCCCGACCCGAGGGGCCTCGCTCTAGGGGCTGCTGCAGTATCATTGGGGCAAGGGGTCCTCTGGGCACAGGGGTGGGATCCGGATGGCAGGGGCGGAGCCTCCGAGGGCGTGATACAAGACGGGAGGCGTGGCCTTGGGCGCGCGCGGCGGCGAGGTTCCGCGCAGGCGCAGAAGACAGGCTGCGCGCGGCTGGAAAGGCGGGTCTGGTCGGCGGGGTGGGGGAGGGGATCCGGCGTAGTGGGGCTGCAGTGGACGCCACGCAGTGTACGGGGTCTTCGAGGCGCTCACCTCGGTTCGTGGGGTACGGTGCAGTACGTGGCGGCCACCTTCGCGCCGGATCGCCGGCAGTGTTGGGCCCTGGGGAGCCGCAGAAGAGACTCTCGCAGGCACGTCCGGACTCGTGAGGCCGCGTCGCGCGAAGCCCTGTGGGATTTGTAGTCCTCGGGATGGAGCCGGCTGTGCCGCACGCGGTGCCGCTGGGTCAGGTAAGGCCAGCGCGCGGCCTTCTGGGGCTTGTATTCCAAGTCCGGTTCAACCCCGTGGGCGAGGAATCGCGTCCTGAACCCTCTTGCGTGTGGGCTGTGTGTGGGAATCAAACTGTAGCCGGAGTAGGGGGCGGAAGAATAACTCAGAAGTCGGCATGTTTTCTGTGTTGGGGACGAGAGAACCACTTTTCAAGGACTTTCCAAGCGGCAGACCCTAACGTATAGCGCGTGTAATTGTGACAAAGACTTCCGCGACCCCACTTTCCAGTTGTTGAAACAGCAGAGTCTGGGGAGCTTGCTCAGAGTCCCCCTAAGCTGCACACTTGAGTCGCTCCCTTTTGCACCCTCTTCTTGGCGCCCCCCAGGGCTGTGTGGGCAGGTGTCCTGAAAGAGGACTGAGCCTGGGCGGTGCGGGCCCGGGCTGGCAGCGGGTCCTCATCCCCGTCTCCCCGCAGATGGAGGTGGTGCAGGCCCTGCAGCGGCTGCACATGACAGTCTTCTCCCAGAGCGTGTCCCCCTGCGGGAAGTTCCTGGCGGCTGGCAACAATTACGGGCAGATTGCCATCTTCAGGTACCTGTCGTCCCTGCTGCCCTGCACCCACTAGCCCTGGCATTTGGCCTTCCGGCACTGACGCCCCCTGCTTCCGGTTCCTGGGCCCCCTCTCTTGTCCCCTTCAGCTTGTCTGCTGCTTTGAGCTCTGAGGCTAAAGAGGAAAGTAAGAACCCGGTGGTGACCTTTCAAGGTGGGTGCAGCTGCCGGGTCTGGCTTTGGGGACCCCAGGAAGGGGGCAGGATGGGGTCACTCAGGTTCTGCCTTTCCCATCAGCCCATGATGGGCCTGTCTATAGCATGGTGTCCACCGATCGGCAGCTGCTCAGCGCTGGCGACGGGGAGGTGAAGGCCTGGCTGTGGGCAGAGATCCTGAAGAAGGTGAGGCGTGTGGAGCTGGGGGAAGGGCTGGGGGCCCAGGCCCAGGGAGGGCCAAGCAGGTCACTGGGTGTGTTCCCCCACGAAGGCCAGCAAGGAGCTGTGGCGTCGGCAGCCGCCGTACAGGTGAGCCAGGGCCAGGTGGGTGGAGGCACCTGGGTGGGAAGGTGCCCTTGAACCAAAGCTGAGCCCGCTCTTCCTCCCCCAGGACCAGCCTGGAAGTGCCGGAAATCAACGCGTTGCTGCTCGTCCCCAAGGTCCGTGGCCCCTTGAGCGCCTGGGATGGTGGGCTCTGCCCTGTCTTGTTCGTGGCCCAAACTCTGGGCCTTCCTCCAGCCCGGTCCTGATTATCCTTGATTTCTGGCCCTGCCTTGCCTTCTCCCACAGGAGAATTCGCTCATCTTGGCGGGAGGGGACTGTCAGCTACACACTATGGACCTTGAAACTGGAGCTTTCACGGTGAGCAGGGCGTGGATGGGTGGGAGGGCCTGTGGGCGGGAGGGCCACGGGGGCGGGGAGGGCCACGGGGGGGGGGGCGGGGCGCTCGTCCACACACAGCCGCTCTCCCCCGCAGCGGGCCCTCCGGGGCCACACAGACTACATCCACTGCCTGGCGCTGCGGGAGCGGAGCCCCGAGGTGCTGTCGGGCGGCGAGGACGGGGCTGTGAGGCTTTGGGGTAAGGGGCTCGCATTTGGAGGGAAGGATGGCAGTGGGGAGGCTGGGGCCAGGATGGTTCCACGAAGGGTTTTCTCCACAGACCTCCGCACTGCGAAGGAGGTGCAGACCATCGAGGTCTACAAGCATGAGGTGAGGCCGCGCCCCAGCCCCTGCCCCTAACCCCTGCCCCTGCCCCTAACCCCTGCCCCTCCAGAGCCAGGTTCCTCCCCACCCAGGCTCCGCCCCTCTTGGGCCCCAGCTCCGCCCATCCAAGGCCCCGCCTCTCGCGGACCCCGGCCCCGCCCCCTAGCCTCTCCTCCACTCTCTCCTCCCTCTAGGAGTGCTCCAGGCCCCAAAACGGGCGCTGGATTGGATGCTTGGCGACCGACTCAGACTGGATGGTGAGCCGGGCATGGGCGGGACGCGGTGGTGGCCTCCCTGGGCCTGGTTTTCAGGGATTCCTGACTCACGGCCACCGGGGAACCCCCCTTTTCTGGCCAGGTCTGCGGAGGTGGCCCTGCACTCACCCTCTGGCACCTGCGTTCCTCCACACCCACCACCGTTTTCCCCATGCGGGCTCCACAGAAGCATGTCACCTTCTACCAGGACCTGGTGAGGCCCTCTGCCACCGTCTGCCACCCCTGCCTGGCTCCTCTCCCCTGCGCTGACCCCCACCCCCTCCTGCCGCCACAGATCCTGTCAGCTGGCCAGGGTCCCTTTGTCAACCAGTGGCAGCTGAGCGGGGAACTTAAGGCCCAGGTTCCAGGCTCCTCCTCAGGGCTCCTCAGCCTCAGCCTCAACCAGCAGCCAGCAGCCCCTGAGTGCAAGGTGGGTCAGGCGAGGGGCTGGGGTCCCGGGAGGCCGGGGGTGGGCGGGGCCTCATGCCAGCCCTGTCTCCAGGTCCTGACGGCCGCAGGCAACAGCTGCAGGGTGGACGTCTTCACCAACTTGGGCTACCGCGCCTTCTCCTTGTCCTTCTGACCCGCGACACCTCCTCCCAAGGGTTTTCTTTTCTTTTTCTATTTTTCCTTTTTTACAAATAAAGTTTTCCTTCCCGAGAACAGAGGCTGAGTTAGCGTGGTTTATATATTACTTTGACCCTGTTACAAAAATCCCCATCGCCCTGTCCAGGAGGGTGCCCAGAACTTGGAAAAGATAGATTTATCTAAAACAGCTCTGCCCCGCCACCCACCTCCGGCCCCTGGCCCCCAACCCTCGCCCCTGCTCCCTATGAGCCCCTGCCCGGCCTTCGCGGTGGGGAGGGCACCAGCCCCCCTCGGAACACAGTCCGGGTTCTGTGGCTCCATCGGCCCGAAGAGGAAACAGTCCCAAGAGGGCAAGGGCGCACCCTCAGGTTCTTCGGAAGAAGTTGCTGAGGAAGCTGCCGGCGGGCCCAGGGCCCAGGCGGAGCGAGAATCTCGGCGAGGAGCGGCGCGGGGCGGCGGCGCGGGCCGCGCTCAGCTCCTTCTGGCGCTGGGAGAGCAGCTGCTGCCCGATCACCACCTGCATGTCGTCCTGCGGGAGCCGGGTTGGAGGGATAGTTAGTGCGCCGGCCACGCCCCCGGGGCGGGGTCACGCCCCCGCCACGCCCCTCACCTGCCAGGCCTCCAGCTCCTGCGTCAGCGCCACCTTCTGGCGGATGGCGCGCAGCAGCTCCCGGGACAGGGAATCCCGCTCCAGCGTGACGCGGCTGAGCTCCGAGGACAGCTCCAGGGCCCTGCGGGCGGGAGAGGTGGGGAGCAGGTCCGAGGGTGTTGGGGCCTCAGCGGGCGAGGGTGGTGCGGGAGGGAGACCGCGCACACCGAGACCAAGGAGGTCAGAGCGCCCTGGGTGGGAGTGGCGGAGTCTGAGGCCCTGCAGGGCGGGGTGGCAGAGGCTCACTTGTTCACGGCCTCGTCCCGATCTGAGAGGGCGCCGCTCAAGGCCTGCTCGGGGTCCACCTGCTCCCGCAGCTCCTTCTGCCTCTGCAGTTCCTCCCGCAGGGAGTGCAGCTCCGCCCGCTGCAGCGCCATCTGCAGGAGCGAAGGCGCAGTGAGGCAGAGGGACCCCTGCGCCTCTCAGCCGGTCCCTCCCAGAACCCCCGGGGCGGCGGCCCCCTGGCCCTGTGCTGGAGGCTCAGAAGAGTCCTCGGATTTCCCCAGGCTCCTGCGGGGATGGAGGCAGAGAGCAGAGCCTGCGAGAAGAATGCAGGGGGTCGCGTTAGGGCTAACGGCGCGCGCGCGCGCGCGCGCAGTCCAGGAAGTCATCCTGGAGGAAGTGGCATAGCGGCTCCCTCTAGAAGCCACTCCTTGGAAGGAAGATTAGGCAATCTGCTTCGATAGAGATACCACCTCGGACACCCATGGAGGGGTCTCTGTGAGTCGCAATCCACTCGACGGCAGTGATTTTTTTTTTTTTCCTAGAAGCATGACTGCTGGCTTGATGGGATTAAGGGTGATCCCAGTGGATCGCCCGGTGCTTAGTGAGCAAAGACCCGGAGGTGGAGATAGGAGGGAGGAAGTGGAGCGGGGAGGGCTGAGGACCCCGCACCATGTCCCCCTCCACACGCACCTCGTCCTGCAGCCTGGCGACTTCCTCCTCCCTCTCCTCCAGCATCTCCGCCGGGCTCAGGGTTACTCGCTTCTTGGGGGGCTCCAAGCTCTCCTCCTGGGGCGAAGGCTGCGGGCTGGAAGCCTCTCGGGCTTCTGCGGACAGGGTCGTCTGTGGGTCAAAGGATCCGGTCAATGAGGTTCCTCTGAACTTCGTGGGACCAGGTGGTGGGACGGAGCTCACCGGGGCGTCTCTGCGTCCGTCCGCGTCCTGGTCCTGGTCACCGTCAAGGCTGTGGGCAAGCTCGGACTGCAGGGAGGCGCCCGACAGGTCGGCGTCCTGGAAGCGGGACTCCTCCTCCAGCTCGGAGACGCGCCGCTGCAGCCTCCGCAGCGCGCTCAGAGCCTCCCCGGCCTCGAAGCGCGCGCGTTCCAGCTGCGGACAAGGGGACCAACAGACAAACAGAGGCCGGGGCGGTCAGCCAGGCGCGCCGGCCCCCGCGCTCCGCGGCCCGCCCACAAGGGGGCGCCGGAGCGCCTCGCAGCGGCCGCGCGCTTGGGACCCTGGCCAACTCCCGCCTCTGCAGCGTCAGTCACTCGGCGGCCTCGGGCCAATTTTCTACCAATAAAGCAGGGTGAGGCCGGGCGTCCCAGCTCTACTCTCCCATAACCTTCTTCCCACCCCAACCCCATCAGATCACCTCGCAAAACGCCACCCACCCCGTCCACCTTCCAGCATTTATAGATCCTTTCTTCTCATGAGGCGTGGCGCCTAGCGTCACCACAATCCTGTGAAGCTGGTCCCATTACCTTCTCATCTCACAGATGGGGAAACTGAGGCTCGGGCGTCCCTAACAGGGGGGCCTGGATAAGAATCAAGCCCCGGAGACCTCAAACAGCAGGCCTCTTCCCAGTCCCCTTTCTCCACCTCCATTGCCCCTCCTCCCCCTGCCACCAGCTGCAGCCTGACTCCTGGCCTCCCCCTGCCCAGCTCTGAGCCGCTCTAGGAGCTTCCTCAGTGGAAGGAGCTCTGGTAGCATAGTGCCTAAGGCACTGGACTGCTAACCAGAAGGCTGGCGGTTCAAACCCACCAGCCACTCCTCGGAAGGAAGGTTGGGCAATCCTAGTTGCGTAGTGATACTGCATCGGAAACCCAAGGAGGGGTCGCTATGAGTCGGGGCCGACTCGATGGCAAATAACAACAACAGGCAGGTGGAGAGACTCAAAGCCACAAGCCACCCTCCCCTGCTCAAAGGCCTTCTGTGGCTCCCACTTGCCCTCTGCCTGGTGCCTGTGGTTGGTGGTCAGCCAGTGGGGCTCCCAGGCCCCCAGCCCTGCCTCCTCTCCCAGACAGCAGGCAGCAGACGTGAGCTGAGCCGGGTGCCCCCCGCCGCGTGGTCACCTCCAGGCTGTGCTCCCGCCGCTCTCGACGCACCACAAGCAGCTCCTCGTGGGCGGCCTGCAGCCGGCCCTGGCCCTTTGCGGCCTCCTCTCGCAGGCCCCGGATCTGGGCCTCCAGGTCTTGCCGGCGACTCTGCAGCATCTTGTTCTGGGGAAAGGCCTCGGAGCTGGGGCGCGGTGGTGCTGCACGGCCCCCTGACAGCCCGGCCTTCTGCTCAGAGAGGCCCCCGCCTCGCCGACACTCACCTCCCCCTGCAGACTCTCTAGCCTTGTCCTCAGCTCTGCGCCCGCCAGGGTCTGGGCCTGGCACTGCTCTCGAAGGGCGTCTAGTTCCCGCTGAAGCGCCTGCTCCGTCTGGGAGGCCTGGGGGACAGGTGGAGCCCTCAGCTGGCCCCACTCTCACCATCAGGCCTCGGGCACCCACCCTGCTCTGGGGACCCGAGGACCAGGGCTGGGCCGGCCCACCCACCTGGGCCAGCTGCTGGCTGAGCCGAAGGTTCTGCTCACTGAGCTCACACAGGGCCTGGGCCCGCTCCCGCCCACTGTCGCGCTGCTCCGTGCGCTGCTCTCCAAGCTGGGCCCGCAGGGCCTCCACGTCCCCCTCCAGCTCCACGGCCCTGGCCTCCCACTCGGCTCCGCGGGCTGCCAGGCCCCGGCGGAGCTCATGGTTCTCCTGCTGCAGCCGCTGTGGGGGCCAGGACAGCGCCAGAGTCAGGGAGGAGACGGCGCCGACGCAGGAAGGTTGGACAGAGGGACAGAGCCCCAGTGAGAGAGGGGAGAGTGGGGTGGGGAGGCAGCGATGGGGAGCCCGAGACTTAGGAGGGGCGGAGGGGAGCAGTGGAGAAGGTTCCAGCCATGCGGGACGGCCGACCTCAGCTGGGAGCCAGTCCACTCACCTCCGACAGCCTGGGCTTCTGTACCCGCGCTCGAAGGCGCCGTTTCTGGCGCCGGAGGCGGGTGGAATTCAGGCCCCGGCCCATGGTCTCCCACCCACTGTACTCGGGCCTCTGCAGTCTGGGACCCTGCCCGGCCCTTTTCCCCCAGCTGCTCGGCCAGCTCCTAATTAACCCTGGTCAGCCCCGCCCTGGCCCCACGCTTCCGCCTGCCCCCCTAAACCTGTCTGACTAGGTGGGGGGGAGGCTCTGGCACGCCCAGAGGCCCGGCATGGGGCAGCAGGTCAGCGGGAGTGGGGGTGGGGCGCGGCCCGGGGTCCCCGCTCTCTCCAGCCCTCCAAAGGGGCAGCATCTGGGCCCAGGTGACAAGGACAATAACTGCCACCAATACTAACAGCTTTGTGTGTTAGCTAGGTCCTGTGTCAGCCCCTACGGAATTCCTTCATCTAACTCTCCAGACTAGAATCCTCACAGCCCCGTTTTGCCGATGAGCTAAACTGAGGCCCAGAGAGGTTAACTGCTTTGCCCAGGGACACACAGAGTTACTGCAGCAGGGATTCCAACGCAGGCAGTCAAGCGCTTAACCAAATACTGTGGGGGCGTCACAGCCCGAGGGTTCAGCTGGCAGGACTGGGCTCCGAATGTCCCAGCCCATGCCTGGATCTGCCACTAATGTGTGACCAGGCAGAACCCTTAAGATCTCTGAGCCCCGTCCATCCATCCATCCACGCAGCAAACATTTCCTGAGCCCTGCCTTGTTCTGGGCCGTGGTTATCAACAGTGCTGCAGGCCACAGAGTTCACTGCCCTTAAGCTGCTTTGATCCAGAGGCCAAGGGAGAACAGACAAAAAAAAAAAAAAAAAAAAAAAAAAAAAAAAAAAAAAAAAAAAAAATCAAACGCACTGCCGCTGAGTTGATTCTGATTCATAGCGCCCCTAGAGGACAGAGTAGAACTGCACCATAGGGTTTCCAAGGCTGTCAGTCTTTACAGAAGCGGACTATCACATCTTTTTCTTACAGAATGGCTGGTGGGTTTGAACCCTAACCTTTTGATTAGCCACGCAGGATGGGCGCTTCTTCCCACAGAGGGTGCTGTCTGAATTGATTCCTGCAGGCCAAGCAGGAGCCAACCAGGAAACGCTTATGAGCCAAGAGACAGCACGTGCAAAGGCCCCGTGGCATAGGCCTGCATGAGTCAGGGAGCTGAAAGTGCCCAGGCAGCAGTGAGTGGGTGGGGGACAGCTGCGTGACTCTGGGGGGACTTCCAGCCCCTGCAAGGCCCTTCCATTTCAGTAAAAGTGTAAGGAAGAGAGTTGGAAGCTGCTGCAAGGACCCCAGGAGCACAGCCTCCAGCGGGCAAGAGTGGGACCTGTGACCAGGGAGGGGGCAGTGGCCGCAGCGTCTTGGGGAGGTGACGGAGGCTGCAGGGAGATGACAAGGGTGTGGATTAGGAGTCTAGGTTAGAAGGGGCGCCGACAGGCACGGAATTGCGGGCTGCTTCTGTTGAGGCCCCATTCGGGGCTGTGGGGCTCAGGGCAGTGGCTGGAACCAATGATGAAGATGTGGGTGTCAGTGGTGTGAGGGATCTTTGGGGGACCAGATGTGCCCCCAGGGTGGCAGCATGGTGACAGCAGCCCGGGGCCAGCGGGAGAACAGCCCTTGCCTCACAGCAGCGATCTCAACACAGGCCTTGACTTGTCTTCAGAGCCTCTGTGCTGGACCACTGGACCAGGTTGCCAGGGCAACAGGGCCCAGCCAGGGACCGGTCCACAGACATCCCTCTGCCCACCTGCCTGTCAGTCCTTCCCTTTGCCTGGTCCCGTCTCAGCCCCACCTCTGCCTGCCTGTCTTTCCCTCCCCCTGCCTCTGCCGCCTTTGGCCTGGCCCCTTCCTGTCCGCACCGCCGCCCACCCTGGCCGGCAGCCCGGCCCTGGCGCCCGCTCACCTCCTCCCGCTCCGAGTGCTGGGCGCTCAGCGTCTCCAACTGCCGCTGCAGCTCCTCGTTCCGCTCCAGGAGCATCTTGCCGAGCTCGGCGGCCAGCAGCAGGTCTTTCTCCTTCCGCTGCAGCTGCAGGGCCACGTCCTCGGGCCCCTCGGGCCCAGGGCCCCCTCCCAGGAACGAGTCTCGCCGCTCCAGCACGAAGGGGAAGAAACCCTCGTCGCCGCTGGGGGAGGCGCCCCCCGAGAGCAGCCCCGACGGGAAGCTTGGCCCATCTGGGGAGCTCATGACGCCTGCAGCATCTGTGGGGACAGGTGGCTGCGGGACACACCCCTCTGGAGCCCAACAGGGTTTGTCCCTCGCTGGCCCTCCTGCAAGTTTCCACCGGGCCACCTAGTCGCCGGGCCCTCACAGCCCCACGGCCAGAGCCTCCTGGGCCCAGAAGTGGTGACGATCTGTGTCTTGGCCACCTCTCCGTTAATGTCCCCAGGGTAAACTGAGGCAGGGAGCAGACGGAAATGAGTCAGGCTGCTTTTGTCCTGCCTCAGGAAACCTTGTCCCACTGCTTAGGGTCCACAGGTCACCCCCCCAAGGATTCCCTGCCCCCATCTTTCCAGCACCCAGTGGTTTGGGCTCCCAGCCCCTGACAATAGGCTCATTTTCCCACTACCCAAGTCCCTCAGGACTCAGGACACAGAGGAACTGGCCCCAGGGAGGTGGGAAGAGAGCTGTTACATTGTGGGGATTGTCATGAAACAATCGTGTCATGACATTGTCAATGTCCTCAAACAGATGTGTATGGACTGCTGTATGGAAAATGAGTTCCCTCTGCAAACTTTCACCAAATCACAACAAAAATAAAAATAAAATAAAATAAAAAAAAGAGAAATTGGCCCCTCTCCTCCCAGGAAGTCAGGACCCTACCCTTTGGGAATTGAGGACTCCAGTCCCCTCCCCTTCCCAAAGCCCAAGACTCAGATGTCTGGGTCTCCAGACGCCGCCCCAGCCCACCCCAGGTATCCCGGCCCTCATGTCCCGGATAAGGCAAGACCCCGGGTTCTGGCCCCCAGCCTTCCGACTCAGAGGTCCTGACCGGAAATATCTACCCTTCTTGGATCTCCCACTCCAGTCCCCAAGTTTTGCAGGCCCCAGGCCTCGGCCCCGACCCCTGGGGTCTGTGGGGTCCTGACCCCCAGCCCTCCTCTGTGCAGTGCGGCCCCAGTCCCCCGCTTCCCGGGGCTCGGGCGTCAGGCCCAGGCAGGGCGAGGTAACAGGTTGTGCCGGCCGCGCCACAAGCAAGACTCGGGGTTTCTGTTTACTTCCCGGCCCGCCCCTGGGACCCGGAGCCCGCAGTCTCCTGGGCGCCCCGGCCCGGCGGCTCCGGGGCTCCGGAGGGTCCGACGCCCAGCGCGTCCCTGGGAGCAGCCGTCCGCCTCGGGAGCCCGCAGCCCCTTCCCTGCACCCGCGCTCGCACACCTGTTCTCCCCACCGCCCCGCGCCAGGTGCAGGAGCGCTCACCTGCCCGCAGGACCCAGGTGCCGCGGGGTCGCAGCTCGGCCGCAGGCGTCCGGGCCCCCAGCCCCCCGACCCTCCGGGGTCCGAACCCGGCCGGTCTGTCTTCCCCGCGGCGGCCCTCGGTCTCCCGGGCCCAGGACTCCGGCCGCCCGACCGGCCGCGGCGTCCCTCCTCCCCCATCGCCTGCGCCCGGCCCATCCTGCCCGAGGCTCGAAGGCCCCCTGCCCTCGGCGCCCCCCGGGCTCTCACCCGCCGCCGCCCGCCGGGTCCCGCCGAGGTCCCCACGGTCCCGGGTCCCCTCTTCCGGAGGCGGCACCCGGTCGGTGCGCAACCTGCACAGGTGAGCGGGCGGGGCCGCTGGCGGGACGGGGCGCCCCCTGGTGGCCGGAATGGCCAGGCGGGGCCGCAGGAAAGTCACCCACGCCCTGGTCAGAGGCGTGTCTGCAGGTGCTTGGCAATGACCAAAGGACCGGGCCCACTGAGTGGGCAGAGCACCTACTTACTGTGTGCAGACCCTACGTGGAGCCCTCGGCTCTCTCCCCGCACAGCTGCCCTGCGGGGTAAGGAATTTGCAACACTGGTCCGAGAGCAGCAGCGAGTCTGCCATGAAGCTCTCTGCGCCAAAGCCTGGCTCCTTCGCCTGCAGGACCCTCCAAGCAACTGTTCTCCTCATTTTACATCAGGAAACAGGCCCTGGGGAGTCATGTCACTTGCCTGTGTCACCCAGGCAGAACGTGAACATGAACTCTGAGACTGACCCCTTCAGTCCAGATGAAGACGTGGGGTTCTGGGGGTTAAAGTGAGCTGCCCACAGCCACACCTGAATGCACTTGAGACAGGAACTCACAGTGAATGGAAAACAGTCACTGTCTCTCGTAACTGCAAAACCTAACTAAGGAATTGTTACGTTGTCTGTTCCAGATCTTAGTGAGGCCAGGAAGGACCTACGTGTAGAGCTGGAGGGACACTAGGACGCTTCGGAGCTCACTACCCCCACCCCTGGGTGCGTCTGTGCCCACAGCCTGGAACACAGAGTGCGAAATAGCTGGCAGCCTCCCCCGCTCCGTGTTTCACAGTCTCACGAGGTTCTTTCCACAGATGTTTGCGATGACCTAACTTCCAGCTCCTCAGGCATGTGCAGTGTGACACTGGGGTCACTGAGGGTCCGTGCAGAGCCTTTGTAAGACAACGTCTGACCGGGAGCGGAACCAGCACTCCGAGGGACAGTGCATGCGTGACATCCCAGAATGGGTCATGTTGCATCTGAGGACCATGACCCAACCCAGAATGTCCCATCTCCCCGAAATACCTGCCTTTCCTAGAATTTTAGTGAATAAAACATTTACCCAAAACCTTCCTAAACATCCTCTGTCCTGTCCCAGGGAGACAGCCTAGTTGCTGGGTCCCTCTGTCTCCACTCATAAGCTCCTTCCTGGCTCTCTTTCCCCTTTGAAAAAGCAAACTCACTGCATCGACTTGATGCTGACTCGGAGCGACCGCCTTTGGGTTTCCGAGGTGGTAAGTCTTTACAGAAGTTGACTGCCCAGTTTTCCTTCCACGGACTGGCTGGTGGGCTTGAACGACCAACCTCTGTTAGCAGTCAGAGGCCTTAGGCACTGCGCCACCGGCGCTTACTCTCACTGCTTTGGAGAAATGGGTGCAGGCAGTGTTGCTTACCCAAGAAGCAAGGTAAGCACTGGCTTACTTGTGCTTACTTACTGATCTGTAGGGAAGAATTTCAGAACTTGTCGCCATATCAGAGATTCTGCTCCTAGGTGTGGCTGGCGTAGGCCTCCCTCCCGGCCCCACGGCCCCTTCTCAAGGCCCTCCTTTCAAGCTGACAGGCCCTGACGGGGATGGAGGACCCGGTCAGCAAGGTAAGCACAAGCTCACTTCTGCTTTCCTCCTCATCTGTCATGAACAGTTTCGCACGAGCGAGGAAGACAGCAGGCCGGTGTGGTCAGGCGGCTTCGAGTCGTTCCGGGCACAGCCAGCCCTTCCACAGCTACACGGACCTGCCCGGTGCCGCCTCATCTGAGGGTCATGGCTCTACCTGAGCCCATTGCTGCAGCCGCCGGGTCATTGTCTCTCCTTGAAGGTCTTCCTCTTCTTCCCTAGCCCCCACTTTACGAAACATGACGTCCTTCTCCGGGGACCGGTCACTTCTGACAACGTGACCAAAGCGCGTGAGACGCGGTCTTGTCATCGCTCCTGTGGGCCGTTCTGGCCGCACTTCCTCCAGGACAGATTTGTTCATGCCTCAGGCCATGCACGGTGCGTTCGACGTTCTTCACCACCATCATTCAAAGGCATCAGATCTTCTTCCGTCTTCCTTATTCAGCTACCGGTTCCCGAAGAAGGGGGACTCAAGACCAACGCTGACGCTGCATGGCCCAGCCGACCCGTTTCTCCCACACACCGGGAAGTGGAGGACGGGAGCTGAGTGGCGCTGGGCCTCCCCCGGGCGGCCTCCACGTCTAACACGGGTGCCTGAGCTTTTTCCTGCAGGGCTGGGGCTGGAGGAGGTTCACAGTCCGTTGTCGGAGGCGGTGTAGACCCATAAATGAGAAATGACCCAATAACACGGTCGAGCAAAGGAGCTCGGCCGTGGGCACTGCGGTCACACGGCGTCAGTACCGGGGCCTGGCCGGCTCGCCTGGGCAGCCTCCGTTCTGCCGCCTGTAAAATGGGGTGATGAGAGTTCCCAGTGTATGGAGCTGAGGATCGCGTGAAACGAGGTGTGAAGGGCCGGCCCGCGTCCTCGCTAGTGCCCTTGGTGTGGTTACAATAAGTGACTCCCTGCCCTTGCGACACCGGATGCATCCTGGCAGCAGCCCTGTGAGGTCACGCTCTGGCCATCCTCCCAGTTCACAGATGGGGAAAGCAGCTCCCGCGGGTGGAATGCCTTGCCCGTGGGTACCCCCCAGCAGACGCTCTGTCCCAACTGGCCTGCCTCCCCATCCGGTACTGGTGTGAGAAGGCTGCGTGCTGCAGGCCCCTGCTGCTTCAGCGTGGATGGCCCAAGGCGTCGTGAATCCAGGAGGCCTCCCTGGGCTGGAGTCACCTGAGCTGAGACCTGGCACCCCAGGGCTCCCGCAGGCAGGTGGGAAAGCGTGGAAGCTATTCGTGTGTGTGTGTGTGTGTGTGTGTGTGAGTGTGTGTGGGGTGTGTGTGGGGGGTGTTGGGGGGGTTGCCTGCCCAGGGCAGAGTCGTCCCACACAGGGAGGAGCTTCCCCAAAGCTGGCTTGTTTGCAGATGGACTGGGAGGCGGGTGAGCCCTCCTTGTCCGGCCTTGTCCTCCGCCAGGCCCCCCCAGGGACATTCTGCCCCCCTCCTCATCCCTCTTCCTCAGAGGGCTGGGACGTCCTTTTGGAACAAGCAGGGCAGGAAAACAGAGCAGGAGAAACACACACTTCGGCACCAGGAATTCACAAAGGCTAACGAGTCACCCCGTTTGAAAGTTATCTTTTTTAAAACAACAGAAACACGGCAGAGGCTCTCCCACTGCCCCACTCCCCTCCCAGCCGTGCCCACAGAGGCAGCCCTGTTGGGCAGGGCAAGATTCCAAGATCCAGGCGCCTTAAGGCTTTTATGACGCATACCATGTCTGAACAATAAGCAGTCCTGTTTGGACTGTTTACAGCCCTCGTATAAAACACGGGCTCTGTGGGTTGCGTTGTTAATCTAACCTTATGTGTGTAAGAGTCCCTCCAACCTTAAAAACAGTCAGCTGTACTGAACTATGATAAACCCTACATATGCCTAAGGCATTTGACTGCTAACCAGTAGGTTGGCAGTTCAAACCCACCAGCCACTCTGCAGAAGGAAGATGGGGCAATCTGCTTCTGTAAAGATTTACCACCTCGGAAACCCAAGGCGGGTGCTGTGAGTGGGAATAGAGTTGACAGCAGTGCGTTTGGTTTTGGTTTGGGTGACCCATTACTGGAGCTCTGGTGGCACAGTGGTTAAAGCATTCAGCTGAGGTCCCAACCCACCAGCACTCTGCAGGAGAAAAATGAGGCAGTAGGCTTCAGTAAAGACTGACAGCCTTGGAGACCCTGTGGGGCAGTTCCACTCTGTCCTCTAGGGGCGCTGTGGGTCAGAATGGACTCCAGGCAGTGGGTGTGGTTTGGGCTTTGGTTCTATGAAGATTGACAGCCTTGGAGACCCTTTGGGCAGTTCCACTCTGTCCTCTAGGGGCGCTGTGGGTTGGAATGGACTCCATGGCAGTGGGTGTGGTTTGGGCTTTGCTTCCGTGAAGATTGACAGCCTTGGAGACCCTGTGGTGCAGTTACATTCTGTCCTCTAGGGGCTCTGTGGGTCAGAATCGACTCCAGGGCAGTGAGTTTAGTTTTGGTTTTATACCGTTGCCATGGAGTCCATTCCAAGCCCTGGTGCCCACTATCATGTGTTACAGAGCAAAGCTGCTCCATCTCTCTTGGCTGCTATCTTGATATAACCACGTTGCCAGGCCTTTTTTTCTGCAGCATCACTGGGCGGGTTTGAACCACTGACCTTTACTTTAGTAGTTGAGGGCAAGCCATTTTTGCCACCCAGTGACCTCTCTAGCATGGAATAAAATCCGCTGATTGTAGTGCTTAATTTGATGACTTTTGACAAGTGTGTTTGATGCCATTGCCCCACAGCAGCCACAACCATGGTGCGGACGCTGCCGTCACCCCAGAAGTTCCCCACACCCCTTTGCTGTTAGTCTGTCATCCTGCCCCCGGGCTTCTGGGAGCTTTCTGCCACAGTGGGTTTGCCTTTTCTGGGATGTCATATAGATAGAGTGTCTCAGGGTGATGGTCTCAGGGACCCCTCTGTTCTCTACTGTTACAGTTGGTCTGGCCTTTTTTTTTACGTTCCCCATATTGGTCTCCTATTCCATCTGGGACCATCTACTGCGAACCCGGTCAGCACGGCCAGAGGTGGTAGCCGGGCACCATCTAGTTCTTCTGGTCTCAGGGTAGATGAGGTTGCAGCTTGTCCAGACTTGGTTCTTGTTGGAGCTTTTCGTTACCTTCTTGTTTCACTCCTTCTGAGCAAAGACCTGGAGTTGTGTCTTAGATGGCTGCTTGCAAGCTTTTAAGACCCCAGACGCCACTCCGTAGCAGGCAGATCATGATTTTTGTGAACTGTGTTATGAGAATTGACTGAGTTGTCCCGTGAGACCGTGGTTTTAAGCCTTCAAACACAGAAGACCAATCTTGGAAGGTGTTTGGTTATGTCTGAGGAGTATCCATATTTGGGTTTTCAATGAACTCATGTCCCTGCACCCACATATTTGTATTTACATGTACCTAGGTGGTGTAGGGGAGCTCTGGTGGCATAGTGCCTAAGGCATTTGACTGCTAACCACAAAGCTGGCAGTTCAAACCCACCAGCCACTCCTCAGAAGGAA
>NW_006921648.1:1626854-1629174 GCF_000298275.1 Orycteropus afer afer
TTTTTGTATATACTTCTGTCTGTTCTCACCCCCTCTGTACACACCTAGATACACACCTGTACCTACCTGGATACCAGATTGCTT
This sequence comes from Orycteropus afer afer, assembly GCF_000298275.1. Taxonomy (NCBI): domain Eukaryota; kingdom Metazoa; phylum Chordata; class Mammalia; order Tubulidentata; family Orycteropodidae; genus Orycteropus; species Orycteropus afer. The sequence continues at coordinate 1,626,939 of NW_006921648.1, forward strand.
GTACCCAACTACCTGTGCTCAAACACTCGTTTTTATTTTGGTTGTGCTGTGCTTACTACACCCACACTCGGTGCCACTTTTCCCATCACCAAAAACTGTCTTTACTGTATAAAACTCATTAACCTCATTCCTCCCCTCCCCCTGGTAACCACCAATGAACACTGGTGTCCGTACACGTATGTATCTATTCTTGTCTTCTTATAAAAGAACACTCACACAATAGTTGTCTTCACATGCTTGCTTTGTTTCGCTCCACATTACACCTCTGGGACCATCCATGTTTCTCAGACTCATCATTGTTTTCTGTGGTTCCATAACATGGTGTTTTATGTATGTGTTTGGTTATTTCCTGCTGTTCTAACAGAAAATACCACAAACGGGTGACTTTAACAAACAGTTTTATTCTGCATTGCATTTAGACCATTTACAGTTTTGGAGGCTAGAAGTCTGAGTTCAAAGCTGTAGGGGCTGGGTGAAGGCCCCTCGACCTTGGGCTTCAGCTCTGCTTCTTGCTTCTGGCCCACTGAAGCTGGAGGTGTCTCTTCACTCAGTAGCTGCTGGCTGCTGAGGCTGACAAACTCAAGGTTAACAAGTGAAAAGGCACAGTGCCAATATTACCAAGCCACACAACAGGCCACTGATTCGAGTCCATTAACAGTCCTAAGTATGGCAGACAACATGGCAGGCTGCTGAATGATGACTTGGCTATGTGCAGGAAGCAACCATGCCAAAAGCTAAAGACCTTCCTCAAAGTTGCTTCTCACACACAGGAAGCAGACCACATCCCTAAGGCAGCTACTCAGCTGCTCACAGTAGATTTCACCATGGAGTTGATTACCAGTCTCATCATGGGGAATACTACATCCAGCTGCCCAGCCACACAACCACGCCCCACCAAGTTGACACATAACCTTAAATACCACAGTATGTATGTTCCACAGTTTGCTTATCCATCCCTCCCATTAATAAGTTGTTTCCATTTATTTGCTATTGTGAATAATAGTGGACAGAGGTGTGCATATGTCTGTTGGTGTCACGACCTTCAGGTCTCCCACGTGTACACCTAGAAGTGGCGTTGCCGGTTCATAGGGTAATTCTATTTCTAGTTTTTTGAGGAAGTGCCAAACTGTTTTCCATCATGGTTGTACCATTTTACAGTCCCACTAGCCATAAGGTTTCATTCTTCTGTGCATGGGGTCGCTATGAGTCGGAAACGACTCAACGGCACCTAACAACAACAACAAAGCCATAAGGGTTCCAATCTGCCTACATCCTTGCCAACACTTGTTGTTATCTGGTTTTTTTTTTTATCAGTGTCTTATTTTATTTTATTTTTTAAATCACTGCTGGAGTAAGATGGTATATCTCTGTAGTCTTGATTTCCATCTCTCTGATTGCTGCCAGTGTTTTTATAGTGGCTGACTTTGTCAAATATTCTGGTGTTTTAGTGACTATATTGTGGAAATTAGTATTTTTCATTCCACATCCACAACTTTTTTGAGAATGAAGTAGCTATTAGAGGGAAAGAAGGAGAAACATTGGAAAAGGCTTCCACTCAGTTCCTAATAATGTTGTAATTAATTATATTGTAACTCAATGTACGAAGATTTACAAAACAGTTTTGTTGTTGGTATTCATACACTCTAAGAGATTGCATTTAGACCATTTACAGTTCTATTGACGGCATACTATTCTATTATTAAAATTTATAATAAACATGAGGATTCTATATGGTGGGAGGTCCATGAGGGGGAGGCAATACCGTGAGTTACTGCCCTGGGTGACACCAACCCAAGTGATGCTTCTGATCATCTTATATCTCAAACGAGATTGGTTTAAGACATACCCTCCGTTGACATGTCCTAAGTAAAAGAAAACCCTATCACCAAATGGGGTTACATCCACAGGTGGGGTTAGGATTTACAATGGATATATATATATGTTGTTGTTGTTTTATGTGCCCTGGAGTTGGACCCAACTCATAGCGACCCCTCCTTGGGTTTCCAAGGCAGTATCACTAGGGAAGAAGATCGCCCAACTTTCTTTCCGAGGAGTGACTGGTGGGCTTGAGCTGCCAGCCTTCTGGTTAGCAGTCAAGTGCCTTAGGCACTGCGCCACCAGAGATTATATATATATATATATATATGCAAAAACGGCAAGGAGGCCACATGTTCTGACCTCCTCTAACCCTACAAGGGGAAGGCAGGATTACCAGCAGTAACCCAAGGCCTATTAC
>NW_006921648.1:1630439-1641881 GCF_000298275.1 Orycteropus afer afer
GTCCTCCAATATATAAACCTTTCCTTAACTTTCACAATAACGGACTAATACAATATTTGTCCTTTTGTGACTGACTTATTTCGCTCAGCATAATGTCTTCCAAGTTCATCCACGTTATGCGGTGTTTTGCAGATTCTACATGATTCTTTAGCGTCAATGCATATTTTTTGAGGGACACGGTTCAACCCCTAACTAACTTCTCACAGGGCAGCTGGTTTCTTCCAGAGCCGGGTTCCAGGAGACTCTGAAGCTGCAAGACTCCTTCAGACCCAGCCTCAGAGGTGCTTACAGAGTCACTTGCATGGCTTTCGATGGTCAAGGAAGTCTCGGGGGCCAGCCCAGATTCAAGGGGAGAGTTAGATGCAGCTCTCATGCGGAGAAGCAGCAAAGGCTGCAGCTGTCTCTGATCTAATCTAATCACAGGCCGGAGAACTTCTGGTCTTTGTTTAAACTTTTTACCGTGATTTGGGTGAAGGTTTACAGAGCAAGCCAGCTCTCGTTCAGCAAGTCACACACAGTTTGTTTCACGTCATTGGCTGGATCCCCACAACGTGACATCACGCACCCCACTTCTTCCCTGTGTTTTCCGCTTTCATCCCTCCTTTCCTATTGCTCCTGAACTTTGTCCTTGGACAAATGCTGCCCTGTGGATCTCAGATGGTTGGCCATTCCCAGGAGTGTGTACCTCCCTGGTGGCATAGAACTGTCTCTATCGTTTGGCTGAAAATTGAGCTACGGGGGTAAGTTCAGTTCCAGGCCCAAAGAGTGACCAGGAGCCATCATCTCTGAGGTTCCAGCAGTCTCTACTGGGCCAGTGAGCCTGCTCTTTTTTTTTTTTTTGTAATGACTTGCACTTTCGTTCCACATTTCCCCCCACTCTGAGCAGGACTTTCTAATGATCCCTTTCAGAGCTGTGGGTGGTGGGAGCCTGCAGAGGGTTATGCATTTCAGCTACATTGTGGCCAAACTGGTTTCCACAGCGGGTGTTCCTTTACAGTGCTCACAAACAGCCGGACTCCACTTCTGACGGTGGGTGCGCTGTCAACCTCACCTCCCGCTCCATATCTGGGCAGGCTGATAAGATGGCCCTGATAATCTCACTTGCCCTAGAGAGGCATTCAAGCCCTGTCCAGTGTTGGAGTAACCCTCACCCCCAACCACAGTGAAAGTGCCTCCTTGCTCTCACAAGGCCTCTGGTCCCTCAGTCCATGAAGCATTCACCTCTAATCAAACCACTAGCCTCTGGGGAGAAAGATGAGACAATCTGTTGCTGTGAAGATTGACAGCCTGGGAGACCCTGTGGGCAGTTCCACTCTGTCCTCTAGGGGCGCTGTGGGTCGGAATGGACTCCAGGCAGTGGGTGTGGTTTGGCCTTTGCTTCCATGAAGATTGACAGCCTGGGAGACCCTGTGGGCAGTTCCACTCTGTCCTCTAGGGGCGCTGTGGGTCGGACTCCACTCCAGGGCAGTGGGTGTGGTTTGGGGTTTTGCTCTGACAAGCCCTATTCAGACCCACTCCCCCAGAAGCCGCATCAATCTCTTCATTTTCTCCTAGTGTGTGTGGTACCAGGAGTCTCAACATTTAAACCGCATCTTAGGGGGAAGGGTGATCACATCGCGGGGTCACCGCAAGGCACGCTCCTACCAGCACGGTGTGACTCTCACCTGGCCACACCTGCCCAGAACTTGGCATCATCAAACTTGCTTTCGTTTTTTGCCAATCTGATGGCAAAGGGCCCAAAGGACGCAAGGAGGACTTCCACATCCTGGTCGGCGTCTGTCTGCAGCTCGGTGCTCCTGCCCGTTCTTATTTTGCCTAAAACTCAGATGGCACCCCTCCTCCCCTTCACCCCCTCCCGGCTGCGCAGAGCCCCGGCAGCTCACCTGGAGCTAGCTCAGGGCCCCCCAGGCTGCCAGGAAGGGCCTCCCCTCCGGCTCCGCCTCCATCCGCATCCTTCAGGGGCTGCGCGGCGCCCGACGGCGCCTGGGCCCCCAGGTCTCCGCCTCCTTCCCGGATCTGCCCGGTCCCCAGCGCCGGCCGCCCGCGGGGTCTGCCGCCCCTCCACTCCCTCCTCCCTCGCCCCCGCGGGCCTGGCAGGGGGCAGGCTCTCGGCTTCTGAGAGCGTTTTATTGGGCTGGAAATGGCTAGGGCTTGGCGAGGGCGCCGCGCGGTCCTCGGCGGTCCCTGGGATGCTGAGACCTGCCTGTGCCAAGCGGAGCCCCGCGCGCAGCTCACGGGGCCTCAGGGGGCGCTGGCGAGGCGGCCGGGGGGCGGCCGGGGACCCCCGCCGGGAAGGGAAGCTGGGCCGGGGCTCCGGCTTCCGCGCACCGCCCCCTGCGCCTGCTTTTCAGCTCCTGCAGCCGCGAGGCCTCCGGGAGGCGGCCGGGGAAGAGGCGAGCGGTCCGCGCCCGGCCGGCCGTGGGAGAGCAGGAGCGCGCCCTGCCCGGAGAGCCCCAGGCGCAGGGGTCCGGGAAGGGAAACCAGGGGCCGACTCAGGAAAAGCCGGAGCCGCGGCACCAGCGGGGTCCGGGGGCCGTACCGCATAGACGCGGGGCTTTGAAGATTAGGCACTTCTCCTGCAGCGTAGCTGCGGGTTTTTGGGGTGCGCCCGCCCCGCCCCGCCCCACCCGGAGGAGGGGGACCGCCAGCGCGCACCCGGGCCAGGACAGGACCCAGCCCGGGTCCCCGAGAGCCTCGGCAGCCTCCCGGAGTGGGGACGCCCGCCGCTCTCCCACGCCCGCTACCCTCGGGGTCCCCCAGCCCGCGCATTACCCTGCCCGGCCGTGCGCTCCGAGCCCTCCTCCGACGCCGCGTCCCCCAGGATCCCCGTCCTCGCGGCCATCCCGCTGCCTCGCGCCTGGCCGCCTCCCTCCGCCCTCCCCCAGGTCCCCAGGGCGGCCTGGGCAGCCCCCGTCCGTCCCATCGGCCACCGGCCTGCGGGGGGCCATGCGGCCGCGCGCGATCGGACCCCGGCTCGGGCTCCGGCTCCTGGCGTTACTGCTGCAGCTGCCGCCGCGGCTGGCGCGCGCCCCGGAGCCCTCCGGGCAGGACTTGAGCCTGGGCGTGGTGAGTGCGGGGCCGGCCGGGGAGGGCAGCCCGAGTTCCTGGGGCCCAGGGCGCTGAGGTCCAGCAGGGAGGAAACTCGAATGTCCATGGAGTGTTGCGTCAGGGCTCCAGCCGGGATCCGCAAATCGGAAGAGCAGCTGCGGCGCTGCGGGCCGGGGCTCCTGGGCCCGGACAAGCCTGGGACACTCAGGCCTGGAGAGTGGGGGCCTGGGTACGGGAGCGGCGGGCACCTGGGGCTGGGCGCCCTGGGCTCCAGGGACCTGGCCAGGGGCCAGGCTTCCGAGGCCGTGAGGGGCAGGGGGTGATGGGTCCCACCCGCCCTGCGGTGCGGCCTCACCGGTCCCCTCCACCGCCCAGGACTGGCTGACGCGCTACGGCTACCTGCCGCCGCCCGACCCCGCGCAGGCCCAGCTTCAGAGTCCGGAGCAGCTGCGGGATGCGATCAAGGTCATGCAGCGCTTCGCGGGGCTGCCGGAGACCGGCCTCCTGGGTAGGTCGCCTCCCCCACCCCCCAGCGTCGGCGACATCAGGGCAGCTAGGACCACGCTGAGGCCAGGCCCCAAACCCGGAGATTCCAGGCACTCCTTTTCAATAAATACGGTAACACCGGCCAAAGCCCGAGGCTCATCGCAGTCCTTCCTTGGGTTGCCGAGGCGGCTCGCTACGGAAGTAGATCGCCTAATCTTCCTTCTGAGGAGTGGCTGGTGGGTTTGAACCGCTAACCTTCCGGTTAGCAGTCGAATGCCTTAGGTATTAGGCCACCACAGCTCTGGAAGCTGTTCAGCTCATATGCCTGTCTATCGTGTGGCTGGAAGCCACAGGAGTGAGTTAAGTTTCAGGCCTGAAGGGGAACTAGGGGCCATAGACTGCGGGGGGTCTCACCAGGCTCTATCAGACCAGCAAACTTCATTACAATTCTTGACAGGCTGCGCTGGTCCAATGACGGACAGATAAGGCCCCTGTTCTCGGTGGCTAACATTCTAGATGGAGAGAGGAAGGAGCCAAAAATCCGAGCACTTTCCGTTCTGACTTACGTGACCTGTAGGACGGTGCAGGGCTGCCCATGGGGTTCATAAGCCTGTCATCTTTGTGGAAGTGGATTGCCACGGCTTTCTCCTGTGGAGAGGCTGGTGGGTGCCAGCCACCAGCCTCAGGGTTGGCAGCCCAGTGCTTTAACCACTATGCCACCAGGGTGGAAGAGGGAGCCACAAATCAAGAACATCAGTGTTTGTGTACTGACAATTTCAGACAGCGGCTAGGGTGTAAAAGGAACCCCGATGGTGCAATGGTGGGCACTCGGGACCCACCCAGCGGCTCTATGAGGAAAAGACGTGGTGGTCTTCTTCTACCAAGATTACAGAAGCCTGGAAAACCCTGTGGGGGCGTTCGACCCTGTCACATGGGGTGGCTGGGATCGGAAATGCACTGACAGCCACCAGCAGCAACAACAGCTGCAGCAGCGAATGTGTTGAAGAAAAGAAGACGCTAACAGTATTGAGGCGTTGGGGTTGGGCAGGGCGGCTGTCTGAAAGCATCACCCCAGCTGAGGCCAGAAAGGGGAGGAGCCAGTATGAGAAGCGAGGAGGGAAGCATGTGCCCGGAAGCGCCGAGCTTGTGCGCAGGGAGTGCGAGGAAGACTGAAGGGCCAGGCAAATGCTTCTCTGGGGGGACAGGAGACTGGAACTTGAGTTCGATTCCAAGTGTGATTAAAAAAAAAAAAAAACATGAAAGAAAGAAAAAAAACCACAGTGGGGGCGTGTGAATGAGAAGTGGCTAGATCTGATTCGCAACTTTCAGTTTCCTGTGCTTGATGGTGGAGGATGGAGGGTGGGGGCAGGGCAGCCAGGAAAGGGGCAGAAACAGGGATGATGGTCGCCCGGATGGGGTGGGGGTGGCAAGAAGTCGTCAGCTGCAGGGTGTGTTGTGGAGTTGAGCTGAGTGGCCGGGCCTTGGGTTACACGGTGAGGGAGACTGAGGGACCTCGGCTGGCTCCCAAGGAAGGTAGGGTCCTCTTCTGTCCGGCCCGTTCGTGGCCAGCCTGAAAGGGAACCAGGCATCTCCAATGTGGCCAGTGAGCGTTGGTCCCATCAACCAATGACGTGAGGCTTGAGTTTCACTTGAAGACAAGAGGCTGCTGGAGCTGGCGTGGTCAGTGTTTGTGACGTGTGTCTACCCGCAGCCGAAGGAGAAGAAGGCTGCTGGGAAGGGAACTGGGGAAGAGCAGTCCGGGGGCTCCCAGGTGGACCAGCACAAGAGACCAGAGGCCCGGCCGTCCTGAGGACGGTGGACTTTGGATGTGAGATGGTGGCTGTCCCCCAGGGGCTTCCAGCCTGCAGGAGAGGAGTCCTGGGTTACTCACTGTGCCCCTAGGGCTCTCCACAGTCCACCCGCCAGGGCTCGGGCGAGTGGGGCCCCAGACCTAGCCTGCGATTCCAGCGGTAGTAGCTTGGTTGAACAAGATGGCTTCCGACTCAGACTTTGTTTCTGTTGTGGGGGACCGTCAAATCCATTCTGACTCAGTGACCCCGTGTGACAGAGCAGGCCTGCCCCATAGGGTTTCTCCTAAGATGGCCAAGTCCTCCTCCCTTGGGGCCGCTGGGTGGGTTCAAACCCTCACCCTTGGCTTTAGCAGCCAAGTGTTTAACCATTGTGCCAGCAGGGCTTTGTAGACTCACAGGGCCTGACCTCAAATCCTGCCCGTGGGACCTTCCTCAGCCAGTTTCCTAACCCCTCTGAGCCTCAGTTTCCCCTTATTTGGGCGGGCTGTCCCACGGCTGACCCCGCTCCCCCGGCCCCTCCACAGACGCCCAGACAGTGGCCGCCATGCACCGGCCGCGCTGCTCCCTGCCCGACGTGCTGGGCGTGGCAGGGCTGGTCAGGCGGCGCCGGCGATATGCCCTCAGTGGCAGCATGTGGAAGAAGCGGACGCTGACCTGGAGGTAGGTCCTGGTGCCCTCCCCCACCCGGCCTGCCTGCGGGGCGCTGCCACCTTATCCAGCAGCCCTCTCCTCTCCGCCCAGGGTGCGATCCTTCCCCCAGAGCGCCCCGCTGAGCCCGGAAACCGTGCGCGCCCTCATGCAGTACGCCCTGGCCGCCTGGGGCGTCGAGTCAGGCCTCCGATTCCAGGAGCTGAGGTCTCGGGACCCTGACCCTGACATTCTCATCGACTTTGCGCGGGCCTACCACCAGGACAGTTATCCCTTTGACGGGCCGGGGGGCACCCTGGCCCATGCCTTCTTCCCCGGGCAGCACCCCATCTCGGGGGACACGCACTTCGACGATGAGGAAGCCTGGACTTTTGGCTCAAAAGGTAAGCCTTGCTTCTCTGAGAGGCCTCTCCCGGGTCTGTCTGTCCTTAACAGCTGGGTTTCAAACACACTTATTATTGTGGCCCCATCCCTTTCCTAGGACTGCCACAGCAGAGGCCCACTTTGTGCCTTCTGTGTAGAGAAATGCCACTTTTGTGAAAAAAGTGTTATACTTGATTCCTTGCTGAGAATATATGCAGCAAAACTCACCACAATGCGGCCATTTCCACACACTACGCCGTGACGCTGACGGTGTGGTCCGAGCTGTGCAGCCATTATCACCTTCCTTTTTCTGAGCTGTTCCTCTCATTAATATCATCTCACGGTCCCTAAGGTTCCCATCTAATCCTTCCAGTTGCTGTTGTCAATTTCATCTCACAGAAACAGATCTTAAAGGAGCCTGCCCAAGCAGACATTTGTTTCTTTTTTTAAAACTAGTTAAGCTAATCTACTGTGTGATTTTAAGATGACTCTAAGGGATTTTTTTTTTTTAATCTCAGGGCAATAGTTTCAGGAGTTCATCCAGCCTCTGTGGTTCCAGAAAGTCTGGATTCTATGAGAATTTGAAATTCTGTTCTGTATTTTCCCCCTTTTGATCAGGATTCTATAGAGTCTTTGATCAAAATAGAACCGAAGTTTCTTGTCTCACAGCTCTGGAGGCTAGATGTCTGCATTCAGGGCACCAATAGGGTGGTCTGGCCTCCAAAGGCTCTGGGGCTTTTTCCTCCCTCATCCCTCCCAGCTTGTGGTGACCCTGGCGTTCCTTGCTTGCAGCTATAGCATAATGTTGTGCTGGCTTGCCCATCTTCCGTCCGCCTGTCTCCCCGTGTCTCTTCTCCTCTTTTATAAGAGAACATTCAGATTGGGTTAGGACCCGCCTTGCTCCGGTATGACCTGCTGGTTTAACTGATAACATCTCCAAAGACCCTCTCCCCAAATGAGGTCACACTCACAGGTAGGGTGGGGGGTTGGGACTTCAACATGTCTTTTTGGGGATACTCTTCAAATCTGTCCTGGAGGAAGTGCAGCTGGAATGCTCCTTGGAAGCGAGAACGGCCAGACTTGGTCTCACCTACTTTGGTCATGTTGTCAGAAGGGACCATTCCCTGGGGAAGGATGCCATGCTTGGTAAAGTGGAGGGGCAATGAAAGAGGGGAAGGCCCTCAGCGAGATGGCTGGACACGGTGGCAGCCATGATGGGCTCAGGTGCAGCCAGGATTGTGAGGCTGGCACAGGACTGGGCAGTGTTTCGTTCTGCTGGGCATGGGGTCACTGTGAGTCGGAGGTGACCCGGCAGCACCTAACAGCAACAACAAATGTGCCTGGGTGGTGCAAACGGTTTGTGCCTGACGACTGACCTAAAGATTGATGGTTCAAACCTACCCACTGGTGCCACAGAGCAAACGCCGGGTGGGTGACCTGCTTCTCTAAACACGACAGTCGGAAAAACCTGCAAAGCACAGTTGTACCCTGTGACACGTGGAGTCACCATGAATCAGAGCCAACTCAGCAGCCATGGTTGGTTTTTCAAACCCTGTGCCCGGCTCTGGGTTGGAGGCTGAGCCTGAAAAGATTCAGATCCACACCTCAGGTGTCTCTGTTCAGCGGTGAGTTGGAGCAGTGACCTTCAGTCACCACACGGGGTGACAGGAATCGTAGCAGGTGAAGGCTTTGAGCTTGGGGGTGTCCCCCAAGGCTCTCCAGGGAGGGGGACCACTCCATGCACCCTACAGCTCTGCATGGAGGGCCAGCAGGAATCGTAGCAGGTGAAGGCTTTGAGCTTGGGGGTGTCCTCCAAGGCTCTCCAGGGAGGGGGACCACTCCATGCACCCTACAGCTCTGCATGGAGGGCCAGCACTGTCCTGGGGCACACAGGGTGGTGGGGGACACATGGCTAGGTGCTGTCAGTCATTGGGTCGGTCAACTCGAAAGTGGTGTTCTGGTTCCCTAATGCCTCTCTGACAGGAAATATACCACGAATGGCATGGCCTTAACAAACAGGAGTTAATTTTTACAATTTGGAGGCTTTAAGTCCAAGTTCAAAGTGCCAGGCTCTAGGGGCTGGGTGAAAGCCCCTCAACCTTGGGGTCCAGCTCTGCCTCCTGCTCACGGCGCACTGAAGCTAGAGGTGCTTCTTCACTCAGACAGCTGCTGGCTGCTGAGGCTGAGAAGCCCCAAGGTTGACAAGTGAAAAGGCACAGTCCTGATGTTGCCTAACCTCATGGCAGGCCATTAACTTAAGTCCACTGTAAGTCCCAAGGTCGGCAGAGCATAGCAGGCTGCTGAGCAACGACACGGCTACCTGCAGGGTCCAAGCTAGAGGCCATTCCCAAGGCTTCTCCTTAAATACAGGAAGCAGAGCACATACCCAAAGGCAGCTACTCAGCTGCTTGTGGTAGATCCCACCATGGAGTTGATTGCCAGTCTCCTCACGGGGAATAACTACCACCAGCTGCCTGGCCACTCAACCAGGCCCAGCCAAGCTGACACACAAACATAACCACCTCAAGTAGCAAGGAGTGGGAGGAGCCACTGAGGCCAGAAACAGCCTAGAACATTCCGGGCCAGGAGGCAAAAGTATGCTGTGACTCCAACACTATTGCCCTGAGGTCATCGTTAACCTTCAACCCAAAAATATCCCCCGAGTCTCCTTAAAACCAAACAGAAGTTCCTCTTCACTAGGAAAGAGCATCTGCCTTGAGCACCATGTCCTTTCAAGATCCGCGTGTGTGGGGTCAGAGTGACCGCAGCCACTCGAAAGGTTAGACGGGAACTTCAGGGGGCAGCGAGTTGATGTCAACGGAGGGGAAACACTGCAGAACAGGAGGGTGAGAAGGGCTGCACGCCTCGGAGAATGGAATCGGGGTCACTGACCTGTCCCTGGAGAAAGTGTTAATTGGCGTTTGTTTTGCTCTGTGTATTCTCAACAACCAATAAGAACCAAATTATTAAATACATCTATATAATTATACGGAGCTCTGGTAGCGTAGTGCCTAAGGCACTTGACTGCTACCCAGAAGGCTGGAGGTTCAAATCCACCAGCAACTCCTCGGAAGGAAGATGAGGCAATCTACTTCCGTAGTGATACTGCCTCGGAAACCCAAGGAGCGGTTGCTATGAGTCAGTCCAACTCAACGGCACATAACAACAACAACATATAATTATACAGACCAAACAAGCAAACCCACTGCCCTGGAGTCAATTCCAACTCATAGCGACCCCCATTGGGTTTCTGAGGCAGTAAATCTTTACAGAAGTAGATTGCCCCATCTTCCTTCCATGGAGCAGTTGGTGGGTTTGAACCACCGGCCTTCTGGTTAGTAGTCAAACACCTTAGGCACTGCGCCACCAGACCTCCATGCATATGTGTGTGTGTGTGTGTGTATGTACATGTATGTGTATATATGGTGTTGAGAGGGAGGCCATAGAGAGTGTTGCTGGTTGTCAAGTCAGCGGAGTGTCATGGCCGCCTTCTGTGTGTCGGGGCCAAGCTGTGCCCCCTGGGGCTTTTGAGGCTTAGCCTTCTGGAAATTGACTGCCAGGCCTTTTTCTGAGGCATCTCTGGGTGGATTTGAACCACCAACCTTTCAGGTAGGAGGCAAGTGCTTAACGATTTGGACACGCGGAGTGCTCTCGATGAGGGAAGGTCCCATATCAGAAAGGCCTTGGAGACCATGTGGCGGAGTTTGCATGATGGGGTTCTGAGGGCAGTGGGGAGCCGCCACAAGGGGTTGTGTTCTAGAAACATCACTGGCTACGGTGGGGGCCGGGTAGAGACAGAGAGGCGGCAACGATGCAGGACCCAGGATCCAGAGACTTGGCGGTGGCCCAGGACGGAAGAGAAGCTGGTGACGGAGCTAAGGGACATTAGTTAGGATGGGCACAGACTGGGATCTGACTGGACCCTGGGGCCAAGGGAAATGGGGGTGCTGATGTCCAGGTTTCAGGCTGGGCCACTGGAGGGTGGTGGGTCGAGTGGTAGGAGGAAGAACAGGTTTGGGAACATCCAGGTTTGTGTCATGAGACGTTCATCGCAGGTGGTGCCTAGGCAGGTTCGGATCTGGTTCTAGACCTCCGACTCCTGTCCTAGGTCGGTTCCCAGAAGCAGAGCTCGGGATGGAAACTGTTGTGCAAGCATTTCTTGGGGACATGGTGTCGGAGACCAGGAAGGAAGGGAAGCAGAGGGGATGGGGAAGCAGCGGGGCGAGGCTGGGGGCTCAGCCGGAGGGGGCTCTGGGCAGAGGCAGCACCAGAGGTAATCCCATCTGGAGGCAAACGACTGCTAACCTAAAGGTTGGTGGTTCACATCCACCCAGCGGCTCCTCAGAAGGTGAAGGGGCAGCCAGGGCATCGGGGCCTGTAGAGGCATTGGGGCAAGGCACCCACAGGCACCCACAGGCACCCACAAGACCGAGAATGTGGGCTTTGAAGCCGCATATAGCCAGTTGCTTAACCTAAGTGGTCTCAGTTTCCTTATCTGAGAACCAGGAATTGCAACAAAACAAAACAAAACATTGCCTTCTAGTTGATTCCAACTCATAGCAATTCCACAGATCTGGCCCATGGGGTTCCCAAGGCTGTAATCTTTACAGAAGCAGACTGCCGCCTCTTGCTCCCAGAATAGCTCTTTCTCAATGGCCAGCGATGGTCAGAGCTGGGCCTGGTGGTGGATCTGAGCATCAGTGGGGTGTCGGGAGTTCCCAAGGTCCTCAGGGTGGGGAGGTACAGAATGTGAAGAGCAGAAGGTCAGGAGTAGAGCTGTGCGGAAGCCCACGGTTCAGGGAGGGCTGTGGAGAGCCCCACGGTCAGGAGTAGAGCTGTGCGGAACCCCACGGTTCAGGGAGGGCTGTGGAGAGCCCCACGGTTCAGGGGAGGGCTGTGGAGAGCCCCACGGTCAGGAGTAGAGCTGTGCGGAACCCCACGGTTCAGGGAGGGCTGTGGAGAGGCCCACAGTTCAGGGAGGGCTGTGGAGAGCCCCACGGTTCAGGGAGGGCTGTGGAGAGCCCCACGGTTCAGGGAGGGCTGTGGAGAGCCCCACGGTTCAGGGAGGGCTGTGGAGAGCCCCACG
>NW_006921648.1:1641981-1642983 GCF_000298275.1 Orycteropus afer afer
GCCCCACGGTTCAGGGAGGGCTGTGGAGAGCCCCACGGTTCAGGGAGGGCTGTGGAGAGCCCCACGGTTCAGGGAGGGCTGTGGAGAGCCCCACGTTCAGGGAGGGTTGTGGGGAACCCCACGGTTCAGGGAGGGCTGTGTCAGGGAAACGAGCAGAGATGGAGAAGCGACGGCCCAAAAGGTGACCGAAAACAGAAGCAGAGGAGGAAGTGGTTGGCAACGATCGGAGCAGGAAATGGCCCAGTGACTGCACCGGCCTGGATTTGGTAAGGGGCCTCGATGAGTTCAGTGCCTGCAGGCATGGTGGGTGGGGAAGGACCCAGACCGCAACAGGCTTGGGCGTGAGAGGAGTGAGGAAGTGAAGACAGAGTTTACTGGACCCAAGAACTTGGTGAGGGAGGGAGGGGGAGGACAGGAGTGTGGGGGGGAGGGGAAGCTGGTCCAGTGTCTCGGTGCGAGGGAGTCCTGGAAATTCTGGGATGCTGGATGAGGCAACGGAGAGGAAGGGGTGGTGGATGGTAAGAGATGGGTGATGGACAGATGGGTGAGTGGGTGGATGGATGGACGGATGGATGGTTGATGAATGTATGGGTGGGTGGATGGATGGATGGATCATTGGATGGGCAGGGGGGTGGATGGGTGGGTCGATGGCTGGGTGGGTGGCTGGGTGGATGGATAGATGGGTGGATGGATGGATGGGTGGATGGATGGATGGTTGGATAGATGGATGGGTGGGTGGGTGGATGGATGAGTGAGTGGGTGGATGGATGGGTAGATGGATGAGTGGATGGATGGATGGGTGGGTGGATAAGTGGGTGGATGAATGGGTGGGTGGGTGGATGGATGAGTGGGTGGATGGATGGATGAGTGGGTGGATGGGTGGGTGGATGGATGGATGAGTGGGTGGATGGGTGGGTGGATGGATGGATGGATAGATGGATGGGTGGGTGGGTGGATGGATGGATGGGTGGGTGGATGGATGGATGAGTGGGTGGATGGGTG